>NC_051156.1:52044837-52283069 GCF_013339745.2 Dermacentor silvarum | reverse complement strand
CTTCGCATCCACTGGTTCAGGTGGTTATGCTGGCGGATTCTATAAAAAACGCAATTCCCTAATGAACTGGCGCTGAGAGGGCATAAAATACTTTCGCATTCAGGATGCCGAATGTTCACCGGCTCGCCATGGGCATCGTCGTTTGGACATGTTAAATTTTTACAGAACACATAACTTGACATGCGGAATCACATACAACAACGAGTCGGCCAGAATTGCCGCAGAACCCATCTCCATAACTGCCAACAGTAATTCGGCTAGAAGTGATTCCATATAACGATGACACAACGTACTGCCACCGTCTAAACGAGTAATGCATAAAGGGTGCACACTGTAGCGGCATTCCTCTTGCGTGCTTCCCCAAGAACACTCAGCGCCATCTAGCACCTCCACCGCAAGGCTTGCCCGTGGCCTCCGAAATGCGTGGCGTGCAGGTTCATGCGAATCCCGAGGAACGCGGTCATGCAGCAACCGGCCTTCTCACTCGCTCTTCTTACTGGACACGCTGGTCCCTCTAGCGGCACTGCCCAGTACCACGGCGGGTGGCCCTATTGAGAGGCCTTCCCCTAGCTGCTGAAATGATGAAGCGCTTCGCTTCACAGACGACCCAGACCTGAGCATCGTAGCATTGAGTAACGGCAATCTTTGGCGCAAGGTGTTTGAACGTTAACCTTTTCTGCAGTGCGCATAGAGCGTGTTTTCAGTCTCACTGCTCACCTCTTCACAAGAAACGAGGGGAGAATACGTAATTAAATTTGAAAAGCACTTCCCAGTGAGATAACAGCGTGTGAGGGTTGTAAGGACGAATTGAAAGAGCCAGGGCAGCTCGTTCTATGTGCTGTATTTGTGCCATGTTAATGAAATAGGGAGGAAAATTAAGGTTAAAATAATCTATTACATTTTAGTAATTGCTCATACATATGCCTTTTTTGAATGAAGTATTGTAATCTCTTACTTTTTTTCTGTAGCGTGTACAAGTCTGCTCAAACGCGTGTTACTTAAACCACCTACTCTTTTTATCTGTGTCGTCAGCTCGGACGTGGCTCGGCGTGACAATCGTTAAGAAAGCAAACCGAAAATGGCATGGAGTTTAAGAAATTACCAGCCCACATGGTGACTACGCATATTCGCTGAAGCTACCATTCGATCCCATGATTTCAGCTCGCGGCTATACTAATGACTCTGGTAAACCCATGTGTCTCACGCCTAGATTATTTAATATTCATCCCTTGATTTATTTGCGACGCATAGATATGGAGTACGTGGCGGCAAACAAAGGAAGGGGAAACAGATTTACGTGCCTCTGGACGTTCCTGCACCGTCTACAAGAATACAGCAAGTGAAAGGACCATGCGCAACAGCGGTTAAATGAGAGTAATGTAAAGATATGCAGAAAAGCATGGAACCTTCATAAAATGTAAACCAATTGCACATACAACGTCTTTGCTGAAGAAACGGGGGCCATAAATGACCAAATTAAACAGCATGCAGCGACACATGAACAAGAAAATTATGTGCACTCAGAGAACAAATTAAACATGATAATCAGCATGCAAAACGCGGTTAAAACATATTTCAGATCTACTATTCAGTTTCGCCCCTAGCATGAGAGTTTTTGCCTAGCTATAAGCACTGAACAGCCGACTACGAAATCCTATGAAGAATCCAAGTGCAAAATGAAATGCCTGCAAGTGTAAAATGAATGGCATTTCATATCGCCGCAAAGTTTCAGAATAATTCGCCTTACTGAGAGGAAACTCAAATGCCAGGTGCAGTGACTGAAAAAGGAAATGCGTGATAATAATCGCTGGCACTTGTGCTAATGCTGGTACATGAACGCACATGAAATTCTGATGCATTAAAACGAGTGAGCCCTACGTGACCGTATTTCTTTTTCCATTACATTGTCGTTTTCGTCAACGAAAGCGAATGTCAATTGTGCAAAACAACGAAAGCATAACACACAGACGTATGTCCCCATCTGTTCTTTCATTTTTTTTGTACAAACGCATTCCGCGTTGAGGACGTCCGCTTCAGTGACAACGTCCGCAACTAAATTATGACGGTGCGCAATTCCGCTTCCCTGGCGGTCGTTTCTAGTGACAGCTCATTCCTGATTATCCTGTCTGTAGCACGCGCGGTGCGTCAGCGACAACAAAGTTATTTCGCAACCAGATCTTAGGAATAAAGAAAGAATCACCAATAAACAGCGCAATTCAGAAATCGCACCCATACGCTCATCACAGACGGCACACTTAGACAGTATTTCTGGACATTTTTCTTGTCTCTTTCTGTCCTATGTGTCCTCCTGCAATTAGCCTTCACGAAAGCGCGCCCTCGACTGTAGCCAGGTATTACGCCACGGTTGCGCGTATGTACAATCGGGGGAAAATAACCCGTGCAGAATATTGCCGACGGCTAATATGATCATTCCGCCAACCGTTAGTATAAGCAATCTCACTTAACCCTCTTGACTGAGCGCTCGACCTCTGGGACTTCATTACAAAACAACAGATAAAGTTTTCTACTACTACTACAACTACGACTACTACTGCTACAAGTACTACAACTACTACTCCTACTACTACTACTACTACTACTACTACTACTACTACTACTACTACTACTACTACTACTACTACTACTGCTACTACTACTACTACTACTACTACTACTACTACTACATTGAGATTCCTAGACGCATCCACTTGCAATGAATTTAAAGGATGACACGAGTTGCGCTATATTATTTCCCTAACAGTCGGACGAAATACCTGGGCGTTCCAGTTAGTTTTGTTCTTCAATCTATAAAACCGCATTTTGCTAAACAAGTAAGTGGTGCATTTTTACGGCGAGTTTGACGGCGCATATCTCCGAACTGGTGACACTCTGGAAATTCCTTCCAAGTTGATAGGACTGCGAGGCTCACCGGCTAGGATTCGTAAATTGCAATATGTGCGGTTAAGAAATTAACTAAAAGTTTATTAGTGCATTTTTGTTACTTAGTTGAATATGTGTTTTGATTTCTCGTGATACTAATGTCCGCCTCTTGGAATAACCCAGCTCAACGATAAGAATTGTGCTATACCTGCCTCAGGCAATTTTTAAAAATTCCTTAAAGCGTAATTTCAAACACCTGGTATATCGCTTATTTGCAGGCTTATGGAATTATTGGTTGCTTACTTGTCTTTAGTTTGCTCATGCCCGAGAAAACGCTTTCTGACGATTATTGCCTTATTCCTGTTCCAATCAATTTACACTCTGGTAATTGCCAAACTTGACAGAGTAGTGCCGTTGATGGTTGTATTAAAACCTGGTACCCCGTGCCATGAAGCAGTGTAGACAATCTGCAATGTTCTTAAATTTCTACTTCATCTAATATATTCTCGCACGATTGAGGTATTATACCGGAAATTGTATAGTAAACGAAAGAAAATACGTTTTAGCAGCGTAGTGTGGTTGCATAAATTGCTTAATAAGGGCTTTCTTATGAATGCGTTGCCTCAACTGAAGCAATGGAGGCGTTAGTTACTTTCCATGCTTTCGGTGGCAACGAAATAATGGAAGTCTGTTTTTTTCGACAACACAACGTCCCACTTTGTGAGGATGATCACTTATTCAAGATAGCATGGAGAATGAGGATACAAAGAATTATATTGCGAAAAGCCAAATACGTGAAATCTTACGATGAAATAGCAGGTCAATTTACGAGGGATACTGAATCTCATTAGAATAGCCGCTTCTCTGCAACAGAAAATGGATAACATAAAACAATTTAGAGAGGAGCTGCAGGTATGGTAGGGAAGTTTCATTGACTTGCATTTCGTTACTCAAGTTTCATTATTCAAGTATCACACCATGCGGCAAAGTTTAAGGGAATCTGTAGCAGCTAATATTCTGCATAAGCAGCGCAACCGAACAGCAAGTACACTATAGGAGCGCAGCTTGGGTTTGGAAAATCAATGGCCTATGCAAAAGAAATGAGACGGCAACAATTTTATAATTCGTGATTCCAATTGATCTGTAACATCGTGATCACAGTAATGAATACGTCTCGACCCGCTTGCTGCATGCGGATTTGCACACCTTCGCTTAACCATGACTACGAAAAACGATCAATCGCACTTTGGTTTAGTTTTCATTTCGGCTGTGTGTGATCGATAACCATACTCAGCGCTAGTAAACTTTTTATATATGCATTGCTCAAAAATGTAAACATATTTCTTGTTCGTATTGCTCCCATAGTGCAGCACGCACAAATGCGAGCAGTTCACTGCATTTTTATGTCGTGTGCAAGCACTCCTGCATTTAGTGGTTTTCTTCAAACGACTACCTATAAATTCGTTATACATCTATGAATGAATTGCAGCCGAAGATATCCAATATTCGTTTTGACGGCCCTTTTATGCAAGAAAAGGACCCCGCGAGATGTTCATGCAAGACAAGAAATAAGCGAACACTCAATATCGTGCACTTCATTCGAATAAACATGGATACTTTATTTAGGGCAGATATTGCAGCCACACGTTTCGCCCATTAATATTTTCACGTTGTTATCCAACGCACGGCTCTCACGTAATCCTCTCCGCTACAACTCCGCTCCTCCATAACGTAATCATTACTTCAACGTTGTAGTCGTGGCGCCGCTCACACCACCACGAAGGGTAAGAACGAATGTAATCGAAACATAGCGGTATTATTGCTCACATTAACCATCGGCGGAGTGATCACATTAACCGTCGGCAGTATTATGCAAGGGTTATTTCCCTCCGATTGTACATACGCGCTACCGTGGCGTAATACCTGGCTACAGTGAGGGCGCGCTTTCGTGAAGGCTAATTGGGGAGGACACATAGGGCAGAAAGAGACAAGAAAAATGTCCAGAAATACTGTCTAAGTGTGCCGTCTGTGATGAGCGTATGGGTGCCATTTCTGAATTACGCTGTTTATTGGTGATTCTTTCTTTATTCCTAAGATCTGGTTTCGAAATAACTATGTTGTCGCTGACGCACCGCGCGTGCTACAGACAGGATAATCAGGAATGAGCTGTCACTAGAAACGACCGCCAGGGAAGCGGAATTGCGCACCGTCATAATTTAGTTGCGGGACGTTGTCACTGAAGCGGACGTCCTCAACGCGGAATGCGTTTGTACAAAAAAATGAAAGAACAGATGGGGACATACGTGTGCGTGTTATGCTTTCGTTGTTTTGCACAATTGACATTCGCTTTCGTTAACGAAAACGACAATGTAATGGAAAAGGAAGTACGGTCACGTAGGGTTCACTCGTTGTAATGCATCAGAATTTCATGTGCGTTCATGTACGAGCATTAGCACAAGTGCCAGCGATTATTATCACTCATTTCCTTTTTTCAGTCACTGCACCTGGCATTTTGAGTTGGCTCTCAGTAAGGCGAATTATTCTAAAACTTTGCGGCGAAATGAAATGCCAATTCATTTTACACTTGCATTCTTCATAGGATTTCGCAGTCAACTTTTCATTGCTTATAGCTAGGCAAAAACGTCTCATGCTAGGGGCGAAACTGAATAGTAGATCTGAATATATGTTTTAACCGCGTTTTGCATGCTGATTATCATGTTTATTTGTTCTCTGACTGCACATACTTTTTCTTGTTCATGTGTCGCTGCATGTTGTTTGCTTTGGCCATTTATGGCTTCCGTTTCTTCAGCAAAGGCGTTATATGTGCAATTGGTTTACATTTTATGAAAGGTTCCATGCTTTTTCTGTATATCTTTACATTTACTCCCGTTTAATCACTGTTGCGCATGGAAATATCACATGCTGTATTCTTGTAGACGGTGTTGGAAAGTGCAGAAGCACGTCAAGCTGTCTCCGCTTTCCTTTGTCGCCACTTACTCCATTTCTATGAATTTCCCGAGTGTCACCAGTTTGGAGAATATGCGCCATCATACTCGCCCTAAAAATGCACTGTTCCACTTACTTGCTTGCCAAAATTCGGTTTTATACATTGACGAACAAAACTAACTGGAGCGCCCATGTATCTTGTCCCACTGTTTGGGAAATAATATATCGCAACTGCAGTCATCCTTGAAATTCATTTCAAGTGGATGCGTCTTGCAATCTTACTGTAGTAGTATATAGTAGTAGTACGAGTAGTAGTAGTAGAAAACTGTATTTATTGTTTTGTAAGGAAGTCCCAGAGGTCGAGCCCTCAGTCAAGGGCCCCATTTGCTGCTGCCATTCGGCTGGCCCAGTCGATCAGGTATCGCTGGTCGTCCATGGCTGTGCTGGAAAGAGCGGCTTTGGGTATTCTAGGTAGGCCGCGTGGTTTAGAGCATTCCCACATAGAATGGTAGAGGTTCGGGTGTCCTCCACAGAATGGAAATTTGTCGGAGTACTGGGTAGGATAAAACGTGTGGCGGAGAGCAAGGCTGGGAAACGTATTAGTTTGTATCTGGCACCTAGCGGCGGCATCCGCACGGTTTAGTTTCACGTGTTGTGGAGGGAAAGTCTGTGGTGTGTATGCAAGTGGTATCGTTTCCACCATGTCTTGGTTGGACTGGCCTTCCACCGGCCCGTGGAGGGTGAGGCCTCGGGCTGTCGCATGAACGCGCTTATTGCCAGGGATAGACGCATCCCCAGGTGTCCAGACTAGGTGAACTAGTGGAATATGGTGCTTCTTGTGTAGTATTTTGTGAGCCATCGGAGAAATCCCCGCTTGTGCGTAGTTTCGACATGCTTGTTGGGAATCTGTTATAATATATATGATCTTGTCTGGGGGTTTAGTACTGATGGCGAGGGCTATGGCACATTCTTCCGCTTCCGTGCAGTTGTCAGTGAGTATTGTGGCTGATAATAGTGCTTCGCCCCTGCATTCCACCACCGCTATCACTTTAGGTGTAATGCATGGGTAGCACGCGGCGTCTGTATAGAAGGTGTCGAAAGTCGTTGCCGTATGCTCGGTGCAGTGACATTGCACGTACAGCGCGCCTGCCTTTATGATGTTCGGGGAGCAAATCACGAGGTATGGGGGCCACTGTAATGTTTTCACTGATGTTTCGTGTGATTGACAGGTGCTCGCGTGGGGCAAATTATGATGTTGGGTATTGTAACTGTCTGAGTCTGTGCCTTCCAGCCGATGCACGTTTCAGCCGTTCGATCTCATTGACTCGCTGAGCTTCGATTAATTCGGCCATGGTGTTGTGCAAACCAAGCTGTAATAGTCTTACTGTTGAGGTGTAGATAGGAAGCCATGTCACAGTTTTCACCGCTGTGCGTATGAAGATATCTAGCTGGTTCATTTATTTTTGGGTGAATCGGTGGTAACATGCGTGATAGGTTATGCGGCTTACGATTAAAGCGGGTATGATGCACATGAACTCCGATTCTTTTATGCCGTGGCAGCCGGTTGGTGACCCTCCGGATCATGTGCACTACCTGATTAATCTGTTTGTTCATCTGCGTAAGGGTATATGTCTCCTATGCATTTTCTTGAACGTGGAGTCCTAGTAACCGTCATTTGTTTATTTACAAGTTCATGTTCGATAGTCACCGTGATGTCAGGCGGTAGGTAATGTTTCCTTTTGAGTTTTTTTTTTTTCCTACAAGCAGGTCTGATTTTTGAGCTGTGAACGTACGTCCACCTGCTCGTTCATAAGCTGGGTGACATCCGCTGCTGTTTGCAGTGCGTCCCGTATTTCACCTTCTCAGCCACTGGTGGCCTCGCATCTAATTGTGCAGGTAGTCTGCTCATATCTATGGTAAATATCACGGTTGAAAGCACTGACCCTTGTGACTTGTCTTTTCCCGCAAGAGGGATGGAGTCTGAACGTATATTTTTGATACCTATTTTTGCAGTGCGATCTTTATGAAACGCCCTGACGTAATTCTATAATCGTCGGCCACATTTGGTTGCCGCTAGATTGTTTAGTATGACGTCGTGAGCTACGTTATCAAACGCTCCTTTCAGGTCTAATGCATGGATGGCTTTGGTTTGTTTGGTGCTTATATGGTCAATTATCTCTTCTTTAATTTTCTAATAACTTTCCAATGCATGATGTTAGCGTGATGAGTCTCAGTTGCTTTAGAGAGAGCGGCTTGCCTGGTTTAGGCATCGCTGTAATATTGGCCTGCCACCATTCTTACGGCAGCGTGCCCTCTAACCAGTGGTATTGAAAATAATCCGTAAGTTCTTTAAACGATCTGTCGTCGAGGTTTTTTAAAAGCCGGTACCGTATTCCGCCTGCTCCGGGGGCAGCGTTGCGCACTATTCGTTACAGTGCCGCTCTAAGTTCAGGTTGTGTGATGTCTTTGTTTAATTCCGAAGGCTCCTCATGCGGATAATCTATGTATGCTGGTGTGGGGGCTGTACCTATGTAAGTGTCTTTTCACTTTTCTATTATGGCCGCATCATTCCCAGGTGTCTGTCTCACGATTTTTTCAAGGGGTTTGCTACTGGTTGCTTTGGTTTGATTGGAATCGATGAGATTTCTAAGCAGTACCCACGTTTTGGTGGTTCCAAAGGTATTCCATAGGTTCTTCAAATTGTTTCGCGTTTGTTCAGGTTGCGTAACTTTCCGCCTGGGCTGTTAATGCGCATATCCATTGCTTGAGCTTGCGATTGTGTTTTTGCTTTTTCCACCTTTTTGCAGGCAATCGCGAGCCTCCAAAAGGTGTAATAGGTGTCTGTCGACATCAGGATGTTCTGGTGACGTGTCTATGACTTTCGTTGTCGCACAGAAGTCTGTCTAAATTTCTGGGATCCATTCCTGCAGAGTTTCTGGTTTCAAGCCGCCTTCGTAGGTTTGGTTGGTGCTTTCTTGCTTGCACCGCTGTTTATTGCAATATGTGTCGTAAAGCAATTAACTAAGTGCTTCAATAGTCATTTTTTGTTCATTAGATGAATATGTGTTTCGATTTATCGTGCTAGTAATGTCCACCTCTTCGAATAACCAAGCTCAACCATAACAGTTATGCTACCTGCCACAGGCGATTTTTAAAAATTCCGTAAAGTTTCATTTTAAACACCCGGTGTTGTGATACAACAAATGCAGCATAGAAGGTACTGTTGATGTACACTACCCAGAGGCAGTGTAGCAGCACACAGAAGCATACACAAGAAACTACAAACGTATGTAGTGCTGTCTTCCAACTAAACCTTGGTTTACATGCACACACAAAAATCTGTCACATGCAGAAATTGGATGAAGTCAGCAAACTAAATTTCAGGTCGCTACACTCCTAAACGAGCATTTACATTTAACTAGTCTTCTGTAATATGAAAATGTTATGGAACTCGTAGCTTCATGTTGATGTACTGGGTAAAAGGTATACAATCCAGGCGCGTAGCCAGGGGGGGGGGCTGATGGGGCTTCAGCCCCTCCCCCGAAATTTTTTCGTACCGCCATGCACCACCGACCAAAACTGCCACCGACGCCGGGAATAATAATAATAATAATAATAATAATAATAATAATAATAATAATAATAATAATAATAATAATAATAATAATTTATTTCCCATGAAAAGAATTGCATGGTGGGGTTCTGGATAAAAAGTTGCACGCAGGCAACTTGACCAGCCCAAAAACCCATCAAAGGCAACAGAGGGCGTCGGGCGCTCACATGTGAGCAAACAGATGGGAAGGTGTCAATTTACAAAAAAAAGTGTATACGAGACAGGTAGTAATACACTTTAACAATTAGAAAAACAAGTAGTCTGCATTAACAAGGAAATATTGAATTTATACATGAGCAATATAGATTACATAAAGAAAGTCTTATATGAAAACAGGAAGAAAAATAGGGGGGGGAAAACATAACATAGCACTATATTCAGTGCAGCATAAACTAAAGCAAATAAAGGGGGGGGGGGAAGTCATACAGTATTGCATATGAACAAACTCATTAAACAACAAGGATTAGTTTGAAAGTAGTTGTGCAGGCTGCATAAGGACAGAAGGTCTATTTCTCTAAGGCGAGATTATTGAGTAAAGTCGAAAGTGTATGTCGAAGCATTTCTTGACCATAATTCGTTCTTGAGTGCGGAATGTCCTGTTGTTCAGGTGTCCTATAGTGTCATAGGCTGCGACATGTTCGTGTAGGCGAGCTATGTTCAATCATTCTGCATTCTGTCAACAATGTCTTTTTCACGCTCGAAAGACATTTCGGCACGAACATTGCAAACTCGGGCTGGATTTCGTGGCAGCTGGGATGGATTTCGTGGCACCTGGGGTCACGTAACGCAAGGAGCCCCATCCGAGCACAAACTTTCAAGGGCTTTTCGATAGCGAGCGGGCGCGTTGCGGCATGTCGCAGCGGCCGCGGAATCTACGGAGCGCATGGATTTCAATTCCGAAACTGTATGGATGTAACGTTCTCATAAACTTTTGACGCGAAAGGTGCACTGACATTTCCAAAGGCGTGCTTTAGAAGATTTTCAATTCTGGAACTTTATGGGGTTAATGCTGTTATAAACTTGGACCAACATGCATGCACTGGAGCCCTGGTGTCCAAGCCGTTCCAGAAATGAAAGCACGCGCTCCCAATCTTCCACACACACGAAAATACTAAATATTACCGTGACTGTGAGCTAGCAGCTGATAATTTCTCCAAACATTTTCAGGACGCGTGCCCAATGTGATCGATCAGCTGGACCAGGGCAGGCAAAGTAAAATTTGAGAAAACAGGAGAAAGGAAATGGCCTATTATTGAGGAAATTCTTTTTGCGGGCTACAAGATCTGGCTCTCGTTGGCCACAGGGACAGTGGCTCTGTGGATTTAAGGATAGGCCCCGCTGAAAATACAGGTATTTTCAGAGCGCTTCTTCGCATGCGAGCTGATTGTGGAGATACATATCTGAAGAACCATTTGGAAAGTTGCCCCAGTAATGCCTCGTATTTAAGCCCAGATGCACAAAACCAAATTATAGAAATTTGTGGCGAAATTATCAAAGAAAGCCTAGTTGCAAAAGCAGGCTGCTTCTCCATACTTCCTGACGAAACAACGGACATCGCTGGAATCGAACAGCGTACTGTTTGTGCAAGGTACCTAAACAAGAATGCCAACGACATCGAGGGAGAGTTTTAGGTTTTGACACCGGAATAGATGCCCTCTCCCTTTGCGACTGCAGGTTCTATGTAAATGTGTACAAACTGTTCCAGATTCTAGTCACCCTTCCAGTGACCACTGCTAGCGCAGAGAGAATATTTTCTAACAAGAGTTTACTAAAAAACTACTTGCGCTCTACAATGTCTGTGGAACGCATGGTTGACTGGTGCTTCTATACACCCACAGAGACGTCGGCATCAACGTGTCCGAAGTCATTGACCGAAGCTTCGCTCAACTTCCCCGCCGAGAGAAGTTTCCCTTTAGATAGCGAAGCAGCAAAAATTAATGCAAGTAAAAAGCTCTGTTCCTTCACGTCCATAAGCTCGTAATTATGAAGACGTATCACTGTTCGTTAGCTTTTAAAACCGCAGAAATTTTAGCCATTTATTCTAGCAGTTAGCATCATGATCAAAATTATCATGCGAATAGGGAAATTACGAGGACATCAATAACCAATTTTGACCGACCTTGATCATTGAAAGCCCGGCCCACGCGGCGCTTGCCGAAAACACACTCGGATATTGGGTAGTAACTTGCCGCATCATCTGTGGCTTTCGTTTGTCCTTTTCCTTCCGTTTTAGCTACCTGCTTTTATTTCTTTTTTGAAACGAAGCAAAACGCTCCTTTATTTTGGGTGCAGAATAATTGTTGCCGCTGTGCAGGCAGTTAAATTACACATTTTCGTACTGATTTCTGCATTATTCCTCTATTATTCTACCCATATGGTGCTGTCGCGACCGCTACATGGCCCGAGTACATATCACGATATCTGCGATCACAGTTTTGTTCTTGCCTAGATCATCTGTCTTTCTGTGCGCAAAGTTTACTATCTCTGACTCCGCAACGTGTTTATTTGTCTCGTTTGACGCATAATATACAGTGACGTTTGCTTAAATACGTACATTTATTGGAGACTTAGACGTATACTTAAATAACTTGTTGCGAGGTGTTGTGTATACAACCAGTGAACTTTGTTTCCAGCGACTCTTTTTTTCCCTTTAGCGAGTTGTATCTTCGCATTTGTATATTCCATTCTATCTTCGCATTTCTAATGTATATTTAGCAGAACTCTTACTTTTATATGACTGCAACAGATACGAAGATGAGAGGATTGCCCTTCGGACGGCTTTGGGGCACTTAGACGACAGGCCTTTTACGGAGGAAAAGATCTTGAGCGCGTGGCCTCGTGCGTTTGCTATGTGCAGGGCTACAAAGGCGCCGCTGTATTTTTTGAAGTGCACAAGCCTGTATGACCACCTGTGACGAAACTCAGCGATGAACGCTTAACTGTAAATGTGCAACGTGTGAACTGTGAACTTCTCTCTTCCTTCTTTTTCAATCCCTTTTCCCCCTTCCCCAGTGCAGGGTAGCCTACCGGGCTCAGCATGGTTAACCTCCCTGCCTTTCCCTTATGACTTCTCTCTCTCTCTCTCCTACTTTTTATTTGTACTCACTGTGGCGAGTATAATCTCGGTGTAATTACAGTACACGACCATTAACAGCTGCTCCTGCGCAATCTATTGCAACGAGGGACAGCGTCATTGAGGTTTTTTCCTCGCCGTTGCATATGTGCAAATATGTAAACAAGGTTCTTGAATGACGAAGATTCATCAAAATATTTGTTCTCAACTTATTCATTTCATGGCCTTTACGTTCTTCATATCAGCTGTATGCACTGCTTTGCTGGTTTCAAACTGATATAGTTCTAATGTCCGTGTGATATTTTCTTTCCTTATTAAATAGACAAAAAAAACGCGGCCGCATTGATATCAGTTACTTCTGCCAGAATTTTTAGGACATACGAATATATTCTTTTATGAAAAAATACTTATTTTACTTGACAGTGCGTAGCGTTCAATAATTCGTTTGCAGCATCTAATATGCAATGGAATTGGCAATGCAGTTATTATTCATGTATTTGATCCCTCGAGAACTTCTATAAGGAGGAGGCCGCGCTGCAACCTGAGCCCCCCCCCCCCCCCCCCCGAACAAACTTTCTGGCTACGCCACTGATACAATCATAAAAGGGTTGCTAAATGAAACTTGCGAAAGCGTTTTGCAGTCTATACTACTTGTTTACGTACTACAGTTCCCCTTTTCTTTCTTTTCAATAGAGATTGCTTCAATAGATGGGCCACAACTCAAAAAAAAAATTAAAAAAAATAAGTAATGATGCATAATCTGGAGTGTGACAAAAAATCTTTAATGCCTGGGCAGGTGCTGAGCCGTGAGGAATAGAAAGGTCAAACAAGCCAGTGGAATGGTTAATGAGGCAACAATACTCATATCTTACAAATAACAATAATACCTTACACGTAACCGTTCGCCGTCGCCCCTTGCAGGAACATGGATCCCCGTCACACACGGGGATCCATGTTCCTGCAAGGGACATAGATCCGCGTGTGTGATCATTTCTTGTGTGGTGGACCACTTTTTGTAAATATGTTTTCTGTGGAGATCATGTGTTTTCTCATTTGACACCGACGTTGAAATGTACTTTTCTTTTACTGCCACGCTGCCATAGTGAACCGGGGACCTGGAGCTAGTCACGCTGCTTTTAATGCAGCTTTTTTCCCCTCGTCCCAACCACTTATGTGAAACTCCATGTACGTGGTAAATAAATGAACTTGAAATAAATGAACGCTGGTACCACGGACTGACCTCTGCAGTTGACGCCGCGGCCGAGCGTAGCCCTCGCCACCTCATGCCAACCTGCGCCCCCCCTCCCCCCCTGGAAGTGCCGATGAGTTCTGCCATGCGGCGGCGGATGCTGTGGCCGCAGGCAACTCAGAGCATGTGCAGATCATGTCCCACTTTCCTCTTCGCGCTATCTTCTTTCATCTTCCGCAGCGCTCCCCGTTCATTTTCATCTTTCACTACGCTGTTCGCTTTATTACGACGTACAACAATGCCAAGACACGGGAACTTTCGCCGCAGCAACGTTCGCTCACGTGCTGCCCCATATAAAGTTATCACGCCACTTGGCTTCAACATGGGAGCTCCGGAGAAAAGTACGAAACACCAGATTCAAACTTGCAACCCAAGACGCGAGCAGTGTAGTACGTGCAGAACATGCATAAGTGGAGCTGCTAGGAAAACATTACAAATACATTTATTAGGCAACTTGTCTCCCAGCTATTCTTCTTTCGTCACGTTAATAGTCCATGTTTAAGGAAAATGCAGGAGCTTCGCTTATGCAACACGCTTTCACATCATCTGTCCGAGATGTACCAACGGCTCCTTGGGGCTTCTTGAATTAGGTTGTTAGAAGTTTTTACTTGGTAAACGCTGGCTTTACTATGACTTACATTTTCACAGCCTCCTGTAAAAAAAGTTCTGCCGCTCTTGTAGCCACATTATTTCCTGTTCCCTGTTTCGTCATGCCCTTCGAGTGCAATAACCTAGGTGTGCTTATACCCCTGTCAACCGGGCAAGTTAAGTGCATTTACGGGGAGTGCACTTCGGAACCTTGAGTGACACTTTAGGCTACGCGGTGCTAAACGGGAAAACGGAGTGCACTCGCCGTAAACAAACATGGCGACAGACACGAGCGCGTTTTTTTAAAGATGTACATAAACAGATAAAAACTTCTAAAAAGTTATTGTTTTATGTGGTATGATAAATAAAAACAAACTGAATCTATTTTTTCTGAACAAAAATGTCATTTCTTTTACTATGAGGTGTTGCAAAGTGAATGTCGGCCACGACGAATGCCTAGCCAATCCAGAACAACATGGCGGCGTGCGACGAGGCTGCGTTTGTTCCTGCTGGTCCAGATTATGAGCGAGTGCTAGCTTATTAACTGTGCGCAAGAGCCCGGAGTCAACGTCAAGAACAACAACTCGACGATGAACTTCAAGAGGCAGAGTCAACCTTAACGAACTTCGAGGATCAGCTCATGGCGAACAATTTCGCCATCGCTGCCGTCCTGGCAGCGATGTAAACGGAGGCGCTTTGTGAGGAGCGACACATGATTTGAGGACACTCTACCAAACCTAAGCGAACTTCATTTCAAGCAAGCGCTATGCGTGCCTCCCTCCACCTTTCGGTACATAGTGGAATCGTGCCGCTCGATCCTTGAGCGGCAAACCACCAACATGATGAAGCCGATCTCCCTGGAGAAACGAGTCACAGTAGGACTATACCGCTTGTGCCCCAGCGCCGAAGACAGAACCATTGCCCACCTCTTTGGAATATCGGTCGCTCCACTGTGAATGTTCTACATCAAGATTTCTGTACTGCCGTGGTGGATCTGCTTGAAGAGGAATGGTTAGGAATGGTACATCCCAACAATATGAGTGCCCACATGCATGAGTTCTACGCCGTCACAGGCTTCCCGCGAGCCATCGGCGCCTTGGATGGCTGCGACTTTCCTTTCTCGCCGCCGAAAGAGCATGCCACGGACTTTTATAATTACAAAGGCTGGTAAGCTCCCTTGGCTGTTTTTGCACTTAATGCGATTGTACACTACTGATGTGCTTGGTTTTAATGACAGATGTGTCGAACTCAATGCTGCATCTTGACATGCACTGTTTCTTAGGGATACACTCTTTCTATTAATTACAACACTTCGTGCCCCCTGTTGTATGTGTGCATTTGTATGCGTCAGTTTAAAATATTCCCTCTATTTAATGCTTTCAATATAAATTTACTTTGCGGCGGTCATCCCAACAGTACTATGTTTTATTTATTTGCCTTATAATTGCAGATTTTCCTCTTTTTCCTACATGCTGTGTTCATCACTCACTGTCAAACCTAGTATGGATTGATCATTTCTTTATACAGCAAATTATCGTTAGCATGCTTGTCTACTATGCTGAAGTAGCGTGCTTCAGTACAAAGAAAGTTAAATCCTAGCTTGGCTAAGTCCTATGGCAATTCGTATGCTTATGCATCTTCAATACTGAGTGCCTGCCAAAAAATTGCAATTCCTGAATGCAACAGCGAGTAATTTCAGTGCTCTAGACAACTGTGGTGATGACTTCTTGCATGCGTATCTTCATAGTAGTTGCTGATGAACCCACATTTGCTTTCCCACACAGGTACAGCATCATACTCCTGACAGTAGTGGACCACAAATACCATTTTCGGTATATCAACGTTGGAAGTCCCGGAAGGTGCCATGATGCCAGCGTGTATGGCCGATCTAAGCTGCATATGCTGATCGAGAATGGGACCTTCAGCTCTCCTATGGCAATTATAGAGGGCACCAACGTTCCGCCCATTATTCTGTGCGATCTGGCATTCCCCTTGTCACCGAACCTGCATAGCCATTTCCAAATGCTCCGCCTGGAAGCCGTGAAGGAGTGTTCAATTACAACCTTTCAAGGACTAGGAGGATTGTCGAGAATGGTTTCGGGAGGCTAAAGGCACGCTTTCGCTTCCTGATGAAAAGGGTGGAGTGCATGCTGAAGAAGGCCAAACTGACTATTCGAGCTGCCTGTGTTCTTCAGAATATATGTGAGGCAATGAAAGACAGTGTAGAGCTCCAGTGAGAAAGTGAGGCCTGTGCATTGGACATGTATGCACAGCGATCACGTAACACCGCAGAGTGGAGTGGGGGAGGGCAAGAGGTGAGGCAAGCCCTAGCAACCTATTTTTGGAAGACGGCCCAGCACGTGCCATGGATGAGTGCAATAGCAACCAGAGTGAAGCAAAGCAGGCGTTCTTGTGTGGGTCATTGTGGTTTTTTTTATGTTCAATGCTATAGTCCGGTACAACTTTGGAAGTCAGGAGAGGCCTCGCCCAGATGACTGAAGCGCAGCAGCCGATTGCGGCCGCGACTGAAGAGACTTCAAGCTGTCTATAGTCGAAGCCATCGTCAGGGAGAAAATCAAGCACGTAACGGCGGAAGACGGGAGCAAGAAGATTCAGCATGTGATGCACTTGGCGGCAAAGTTCAGACTTGGCACGTCTGGGAGTGAGCAGATTCAACTCATCGCCATCCAACTGGGTGAAGGTGACACTGAAGAAAGCGGCTCCAACTGCAAGCTGTCTGGCATTGAGCGACTCGACGAAGCATAATGACTTCTTGTTAACAAAAAACAGCCCATCAGGGCTACCAAAATTCTGCAGGTGGGTTCGCAACAGCCAACCATCCATCCCGTGACCTCTCAGATAAATAAGCAATTCATTTTATGGTGTATTTCTTTTAATCGAAGCTCAATTTTCATAAGGTCCTGCACACATCGTGCTCACTTTAGGAGCACGCTTGAAAGGCATGAGCAGTCTGCACTGCTAGTTGCAGTCATGTCATAGCCAATGTTGGTGAAATGGCAGTAGTCAACACGAAATTTACAGCCACTGTTAGAAGCTTGCCCGCCAAAGCACATTCATGTGGTTGCATTGTTTAGTTTAGTTATTTGGCTCAGAGAAGTAATGCGAATGACAGAACAGCGCTGGTGTGTGTCTCCCTTCTTGTGTTTCGTGTTTTTTGCACTGTTCCCCTGTCGAGTACTAAGCCACACAGCGACTCAAATTCATGCCAGGTTTCCTTGTAAGGGCACCAGTTTAACAGTCATAATTTTATATTGGTACGGGGCTGACATTAAGGAAACAGACACTGCTACCAAATGCCTGACCAATAATTATTCAATGACATTCGCTCATGCAGTGCGTGGGAGTCACCGATTGTTAGCATTGGCGGAAAGCAATCAATCGACGGTGCTAGACGCTTGGCTATCTTATCACACTGCTTCCGACGGTCGATCGTTTGCGCGCTGAGCTGGCAGCAAAGAATCTTTGCGTTGGAGGTTGCTTTTGCAAATCTTTTCTGTTGAAAAACTTGTACATTGGTTCCATCTGCGCACGTTTTTCTCATTTATCCTGAGAATGGTTTTGCCCATCATTTAACCACGTCTGACGAGAAACACACCCGCCGCTCACAGTAGGTACCATACTTTGGCACTCTCCTCGTCGTACCTTCACTTACAAGCAAAACAAAACACCATGAAGCAAACACACAGGATGTTTGTTTGCAGCTGTGTGTCCCGGCGTGGTATCCTGTTTTCAGGCGACCATCCGGCTCACGACCTCAGCCTGAAGTGTGCGGCCATTGATGGTGTGACATGATTTCAGAAGAATAAAGCACAAGGCAGGGACAGAAAAGAAGCGTACGAGGATGTAAACAAGAGGAGAGCTGTGTCTTTCTGAACAGGGACCTGTAGCGCAACAGAGGACAAGGCAACAGAATGGCGACACGCAGCAAGAGCGCTCATTTTGTGTGTCTGCGTTCTGTTGTCTCGTTCTCTCTTGTGCTGCAGCTTGCTTTTCAAACTATCAACCAACAAGCCCAAAAAGACAGGCTGTCTTTATCTCTCACAGGAATATTTGAAATTCACGTTTGACTTGTCACGTAAATAAAACAAGACTACAAGGACACACATCATGTCAGGCATCATTTATTTGTCTTTGTACATCTTCTGCAGGATGTCCAGCCGCTTGTCATCCCGAATTTCGTTGCGTTTCAATATTTCGAGGCGCTCCCTCTGCATAGCGAGAGTTTCGATTTTGTGGCGCTCCATTGAGCAGCGAAGTTGACGTTGCTAATCTAGCAATTGTGCCAGAAGTTTTGCAGGAGCAGCCAGCCTTTTCTTCTCCGCAGCTGTTGTTGTTGGGGCTTCAGGCACTATTTCAGCAGCGGACTCCAGTGGGGAGGCTTGCACTTCACAAGAGTCTAAGCATCCTTCAGGAAGCTGTGAATCTGTTCCAAGTTCCTGTAACTCGCCCACTCCGCCGTGCACCATGCCATTGAAGAGCTGAAGAAATAATAAAAAGTGATTATTGTGTGAAAAAAAGTGTAAGCATAAACCAACATCTCTGACTAAAATGGCTCATGGCTTCTGCTACTTCTCTAACAGTAAATTTAGTATTTGTCCTTTTACTCAGTGTTCCTAGCTCATTGATTTTTACACTGTTTTCAAACATGCATAAGAGCATGAACCAAGTTAGCAAAACCGGAATTTTGAGCCCACAAACTGCATGTTGCACAGAATTTGAATTTCACAGCCAGTGTATCATACTATACCACCTCAACTGGTTGACACACGCATCGGTTACTACTGCATGCGGTAACGGTGCATACCCCCTCTGGAGAGGCACCATCAATGGCACTACAGCCACTTTCTTCCATCAGGCTGGAATCATTTGCTGGAAGGGAGCCAAGTAAACGGTGGAGGTCCCAATAGAACTTCCACGGTATTCCCCCCGCCCCAGTCTTGGTCCCAGTCCTGGTCAGTAGCTTGAAATGGAAGAAAAAAATGACGCCACAGGTTGATGCAATGTTTCCAGCAATGCACAACCAGAAGAATACTTTCTTTGTGGTTACGGCGAAATAAAGCAGTTCCAAAATTTTAATTCTGTGGCGTAACGGCTGCGACAGCAAACTATTTTTGACCCGCCGCGGTGGCTGCGGATTTCGGCACAGGATCGAATCCCGCCAGTTCCGATATCATTTACATGGCGAACTGCAAAAACGTGCGAGCGCTGTGCAACGTCATTGCACGTTAGAGAGCCTCCGGTGGTCGAAATGAATCCTGGGCTGTTCACAATGCCTTCTTCTAGTGGCCCACGTGCAGCTACGGGACAAACACAAATGACAACAAAGGAATCCGACAAAATAAGACACGACGAATACACGAAATAATCCAGCTGCCAAAGGTAAGCAGATGCACAATGAGGCTGTCAAGTAGTATAGAAATCGGCTTTTACCTGTACTTGTTGCCCATGTTCTGTATTTTTTGCTTCACTTCCTTGGTGTTTTTGCGGATGCCCACTGCACGTAGCCGTTCAGCGATAGTCATATAAACGTTGAGATTTCTTTTGGCGCCACGCAGGTACGGCAACGACGTCTCCCATATGTTAATGAGGGCACGCGTCTTCTCGTCACTCCAAGTCGGCCGCTCTTTGCTTAGGCAGCCCTCCTCACTCTCGGCTGCCATATCTGCTGCCAGAGGAGATTAGTGTCGGCGGCACGCGTGGCAGAGCTTGCAGATGCGGTCAAGCGAAGCGGCGGCTACACGCCCAGTTTGCGGTGAACAGATGCGACGACACCGCAAACGCCGCGCAAAAGTTTCAAAATAGCCGCCGTGGTCAGCACGTGTAGCTTGTCGCACGTGTTCTGCCAAAACATAAACACGAACTGAATGAAAATGGTAACGTCGCCGTATCGCATCACGCTCGGGCCGTTGGTTGCGTATACGATAATTTTATTCATTATTGTGCTGTTTCTCTTCTCGCTAAACACAAATTATCTTGTGTTTAGCTGTTCAACAACTAAAACGAACTTCTGGTGCCTTTTTTTATGCATTACATTCTGTACCATTCAAACCGCTGGCGGCGAGGCTACGCACTCGGCCAGCAAAGTACGTTTCGTGAACGCACTCAGACCGGAGTGCGCTCTTCTGCGAGTGACACTCCGCTTGCGCCGTTTAGATTTGGCAAAGTGCACTTAAACCGAGCGACACTCTCCGTAAGTGCACTTAACTTTCCCGCTTGACAGGGGTATTAAGCGTGTCTGGCGAATGATCATTCCTGCAGGTGTCAAACATGACAGGTAGACATGTTTATCTTTCACCGGTGGCCGCTTTCCACGGGCTACCAAATATTAAACGTTATCGCTGTGTGTAGGACGCGCCTGCATTGGAAGTTTCTCGAACGTTATCAATGCTTCTATCCGTCGTCTGTCGTCACCGACGCTCATGTAATCTGATTGTATGAGCGACGCGAGTTCTCTAGAACTTTCTGGATGACACGCGGGCGCTACGGATTAAGCTGGAACTTTCGATGACTCACATATAAAGCCGACGCGTTTCGCCGCTGATCAGATTTTCGACGATCGCCGACTGTGTTCGCCGCTTTCGTTGTGCTTCGAGTGTAGCTTGCTTTTGTGGGCACAGGTTCCACCAATAAAGAATCACTATCGTCATACACAGCTTTTACGACTGTTTACTTCAGCGTCACTGCTACGTGACATCTGGTAGAGGTGCTGGGTGCCACCTTATAACGCCGGCTGGAATCTGCACAGCGCGAGTCAGGGTTAACAATCGCAGTTACCCGGCAAGTTTCGTAATCATGCAGCACTGCTCCAGGGCCGTCATCCTCGGCATGGACTTTCTAAACCAACATGGTGCAGTCATCGACTCAAGGTCCAAGTTGATAACGCTTTTAACGCACAAAGCGATACCGCCGGATACAAGCATCCGTTACCATGCCTTTAATGTGCTCACCGTTCCGCCTCGCTCAAGCGTAATGATTTCCGTCGGTACCGAAGCGCCTGCAGACATGTAGGGCGTCATCGAGGGCGATCATCACACACTGCTCGACCATAGAGAAAGGAATTCAACAAGAGGGGACACTCCCATAGGGCCCAGCGGCCGAATTTACAGCAGCGTGCCAAGCGGTCGGTGTCGATCACTTGCATCACTTCCGGTTTCGGTTTTGGGCGCGCGTATTTTGAACGCAAGCTAGCACGCCGGCTGCGCCCCCCCCCCCTTTCCTTTTTTTTTCTTTCTTTTGTTTGCTCTTCGTGCAGAATCGGTTTATTTAGTAAAAATGATTGCGAACGATCTCGTAAAGTCCCATCGAATGTGTGCCACGTGCAATTTCACAAAGTAGACGCAAGACCTTTTGTGCAATGAGAAAATATTTATTTTGCTCTATATAAAAGCTCGTTCCGCGCTTTTTGTGCGTTCATCCAACGTTTTGACACCAGCAGGTAAGGCAGTAGTTCCTGTATGAAGCTCCACCGGACAGTACCAGCTGAAAAAAAAAGTAAATTACAAGCAGGTTACATTTGCAAGCACGTAACAGCATGTTACAAGCATGAGTCATTTTGGTATTTAGACATAGGAATACTGCGAGGCGAAACGTGCGAAAGCGGTGAATGGGCGGCATTACAAACAAAAGCAATTCGCTTTTACATACATGGCGTAGAAAATACCCGACTCATCCCAAACATATATGAAAACATCTGATTTCCAAGCGTTCCCCAATTTCCGGGCATTATTTCCTGCACTTAGGGAGCAAAAATACACGAGCGACTTCGCGTTCCAAAACTTGGCCTCGGGCGACGCGACGGTACACGACATACACAGAGACGGACGCAACAGGCACTCAAGACAAATGCGTGGGTGCAATGCCTTTTTTCAGTCCTTTAGAAGACGTAATTTTCGAATTACAACTTTCTGATATGTTCGTCGTTCGCGCGTTCTGCCGGCGCCAGCAACACACCCCATGTTATCACTCTTGGCAATCGCCCATCGCGTTTTCAACAGGCGTGAGTACCGAAAGAAAGTGTATGTTGTTGCGGAGCCACAAAAAACGTCGCAGACTTGTCCCTCTAAGATTCATTACACGCCAAACTAACTTTATCACGTACCACGGCCAAGCTGCTTATCGCTAACTGCGTCACAGCGCGCTGTGCGGCCAGCGTGCCTCAAAAGTACCCCAGAAAGTAACGAAATTACTTTTCAGTAATGTCTGGCGTCAGAGAAAGCGGCACAAACTTCTCCTAGCAAGATGCACTAGACTACACACCACGGCTGAGTTCTCGCTAACTGCGACACGGCGCCCTGTGCGGCCAGTGTGGCTCAAAAACCGAAATAAGTTACAATAGTCCCCTAGGAAGCGTCGGAAACATGTCTCAGCACGATTCATTTACTCAAATTAACTGCGCCAGGATGGCCGAGCTGTTTTTCGCTAACTGCGTCTTAAGTCTCGGTCCCGTGCCGTAAGGCTAATTGCGCCGTAGACTGTGAAACAAGATTTCTCACCTTGCCGTAGTCCAATAGTGCAGTGGTGTCTTGTACCAGTGCAGAATGAACGCAAGAATACGCCGAGAGCCCAATAAACCAGGTTACATTTAAAAAAGAAAAAAAGAATGAGACAGACGGGTCGCCGCGCGCGAGCGCTCAAACGCGCGCGCAGCCATCCTCGCTGGCTTCGGGGGAGTGTCTGGCGGATGACGCATGTAACTGGCGCGTCATCGACCTGTGGCTAGGTAAGGCAAGGCAAATAAGTCGCAAAGCTTAAGTTCATTTATACGCAAAACGTTTTAGTTTTCGCGGCAAAGAATTTTAAAAATAAATCAATGCCTGTTAACTTAAGTTCATTTTCTTTTTTTTTCGATGCTCGCGGCAGCTAACGTTCGGTGTCAAAAGTATAGCGTGACGTATGGCGACGTGTTTCCTGTTGCCAGTTTTTGCCGAGTGTCCCCTCTTGAATTTCTTTCTCTATGGCTCGACCGTGAAATTTGCGTCGCTAGAGGCATAGCTGAACTACGTGAAGAGAAAACTAGACTGATGCTTGCGAACTTCAGGCACGAATACAAGCACATTGTGATGATGTGAATAGTGGCGTGCGGTGGCGAGAAGACCTGCTTCGAATGATGATTGTGTTGTGGCTACAAGAAGAGGATGGGTGATGATGGTGATGGAAGATGACGACACGTGCCACGAACGAAGAAGCGACGAGAGCACGCAGAGCGTGAGAGCGAGCGGCAGCCTCGAACGCAAGCTCTGCGTGCTCTCGTCTAACAAAATTCAAAGTTATAATAAAAAAAACTGCAGCACCGTGCGCGGCAATCACGATGGCACAAAATAATAGTGTCCACGAAACATGAAAAACAGTTCACATCTTTGTCCGAGTCCGGAGTAGAGCATGCCGGTGCAGGTACACCGAATTATGTTACCCGCTCACAGATCACGGTAGCAGGACGCCCGGTCGCCAGTCCTCGGGCTCGCTCAGCAGGCTGGTAGCTGGTTGCTCAGGCGTCCCGGTCTAAGCAGGAAGCACTGCACCAGGCCGCTATCACAAGCAGGCCGCTGGCGCGCAGGAAAGCCCAGCCACGAGCTGGATCTCCGACCAGGTCCGCACGGTAGCTGGACACCCGGTCGCCGGTACCCGAGCCTGGAGCCGCCGTTTTTCGAGCTTGCGTTCGTGGCTGCCGCTCGCTCTCACGCTCTGCGTGCTCTCGTCTCGCTTCTTCGTGCGTGGCACGTGTCGTCATCTTCCATTACCATCATCACCAATCCTCTTCTTGTAGCCACAACACAATCATCATTCGAAGCAGGTCTTCTCGCCACCGCACGCCACTATCCACATCATCACACACATTAACAAAGGAACCACGGTCGCCTACATCGACGAAATAATACAAGCCAGCGGTGCTTTCGCCTTCACGGACTCTAGTGCACCTGCAATGACGACTGTAGTACCTGAACCAACTTTCGACGTCAATCAGAACCTTCCCAGGCATAAGAAAGAACAGATAAAGGCACTGCTCCTGCAATACAAGGACTGCTTCTCGTCGTCGTCAAAAGTTCGACAAACCCCTGTCGCCAAGCACCGCATCATAACCGACGAATATGCCCGCCCACTCCGTCATAGCCCGTACCGAGTTTCGGCGCGCGAAGGCAAGGCCATAAGGCAACAAGTCGACGAAATGCTACGCGACGACATCATCCAGCCGTCCAAGAGTCCGTGGGCGTCCCCCGTGGTGCTAGTGAAGAAGAAGGATGGAACCCTACGTTTCTGCGTCGATTACCGTCGCCTCAACAAAATCACGAAGAAGGACGTATACCCTCTCCCACGGATTGACGACGCCTTGGATCGACTCTACAACGCAAAGTATTTTTCATCGATGAACCTCAAAACTGGCTATTGGCAAATCGAAGTCGATGAGAGGGACCGGGAGAAGACTGCCTTTATAACACCAGACGGGCTGTTCGAGTTCAAGGTCATGCCGTTTGGTCTTTGTTCGGCTCCAGCGACTTTCCAACGCGTCATGGATACGGTACTGGCAGGCTTGAAGTGGCACACTTGCCTGGTCTATTTGGACGACGTCGTTGTGTTTGCCTCAAGCTTCGAGGAACACCTCCGGCGCCTTGAAACAGCCCTTCAAGCAATCAGGACCTCTGGACTGACGTCAAAGCCAGAAAAGTGCCGCTTCACATACGAGGAGCTCTTGTTTTTGGGCCACGTAATCAACAAGTCTGGAGTGGGCCCTGACCCACAGAAAACAGCGGCCATCGCTGACTTTCCTCCGCCCGCCGGCAAGAAGGCAGTCCGTATATTTCTTGGACTGCGCGCCTATTACAGGTGCTTCGTCAAGGACTTTTCACGGATCGCTGAGCCCCTGACGTACCTCACGAAGGCCGACGTCGAGTTCAAGTTGGAGACGCCGCAAGTCGAAGCATTTGAAGAACTGAAGCGACGCCTGCAATCGCCGCCAATACTTGAACATTTCGACGAAAACGCCGATACCGAAGTGCACACCGACGCAAACAGTGTAGGACACGGCTCCGTGCTTGTGCAGAGGACTGACGGACTAGAAAGGGTTGTAAGTTGCGCTAGCCGGTCGCTGTCGAAGGCGGAAACAAATTATTCCACAACCGAAAAGGAGTGCCGCGCCATCATCTGGGCTACATCAAAGTTTCGCCCATACCTCTATGGCAGGCCCTTCAAAGTTGTGAGCGACGACCACGCCTTGTGTTGGCTAGCTAACTTGAAGGATCCTTCAGGTCGCCTCGCACGATGCAGTCTGAGACTTCAAGCATTTGACATCACCGTCGTTTACAAGTCCTGGCGAAAGCACTCTTACGCCGACTGCTTGTCTCGCTCCCCCGTCCAACCGCCGCCACAGTACGACCACGATGACGACACTTTCTTGGGACCCATCAGTGCCGACGAATTCGCCGAACAACAGCGAGCTGACCCGGAACTAAGGTGCCTTGTAGACTACCTGGAAGGCAAGACCGTCATTGTGGGGAAGGTGTTCAGGCGAGGATTGGCGTCGTATTTCTTGCAAAACGACGTTCTACTAAAGAACTTTTTCGCCTTGTCACAGACCCCGTGAACGAGGCATAAACGCCGGACCAAATTCCAAAGCCGACTTATCAGCTTCCGAAAATAATCCCACGAAAGCAAGGACAATTAATAGTGGGCCCTCTGGTGCGCCAGCGAACGCCGGTTGCTGTCCAAAGACCGAGTCAGAGCCCAGAGTTGTCAAAACAAAACAAAATGTATTCTTCACACAAGGCAGTTACACACACACTTGCACACTTAGGCTAGACACAACACAATACAATCAGATGGGTATTCACAAACACAGGAAAATAATTAACGACAAGCACTAAGAGTCCAACACGTAAAGTACAAAATGAAAAGGAACACTAAGTGTCCAATCGTATTCACCGTGCTGCTTGGTCTTGGGGTCAGACGATCTCGGCGTAGCTCGCGCAAATCTCGAAGAAGGAACTTCTTCCGGAAATGCAGACGCTCGATGAACCCATCGACTAGCTTGCCGGGGAATCCCCATCTTCCGCAGACGCTCGGTCTTCACGTTACATCACTTCACCGGTGCAGACAGAACTCTCTGAATTCCACTGAACGATTCTCGCACGGTGGTTATATAGCTTCTACAGGCGTTCTCGAACCTTCCTATCGGAGTCGTGATCTCGTAGCATGGCCAAAGCTTGGGAAGTTTCTACACTTTTCTCGTACCTTCGACCCCCGCTGTCGGCACATTCTCGAGGGGGGGGGGGGGGGGGTGATGACTCATCCTGTTGGTGTATGCTCACGCGGTAGCACGGTGGAAGAATATTTAGGTGATGACACTGCGCGCGAGCGAGCGTCCAGATTATGTTCGGCCGCGCGCGGGCGCACCGAGTAGCTCTGCTGCGAGCAGATAGATGGCGTCGCGGCCAGCGGTCCCAGCTTAGCGGCGCCGGCGGCTTGGCATTCCTCTGCCTCCGCTAAATTTTCGTTCATAGTGGCGCCAGTAAAACTCAAAGCGCGAAGGAAATTCGTTATTTCAGATTAAGGTGATAAGTGTACCGGGCTGGATGCTTTGCTAACATGAACGTATATCGTGCAGGGCGTGAATGACGTGACCACGGATCGATCGGGCAGCATTCAACGCCCACTCACATTCCGCTCGCGCGCACATTTTCTTGCGGCCGATCTAGTCATGCATACAAGCATAAAAAAATGAAAGCATAAGCCCGCGTGCTACCCCTCAATCAGAAGAAAATAGTGACTGCATCGGAAAATTCAAACTCAGAAAACCGTTCAAGCATCGTCACGCGAATTCAGTGTGGGCGCGATATAATTTAAGAAATGAAACGGCGCAAGCTTGCGATATGCAACGCACTAGAGCAAAGTGGGTGTTCATGGCTAGAACCTATGATGAGAAAGCACATAGCTATGTAAAGAAATCTTTCAAAAGATAATTTATCAGGCGGGACGAGTGCAGGCGTTTTATCTTGGATTACAATATCACTAATACAGTTTACTTGTGACAATCTTTTTTTATTCCAATTCCACTTAACATAGACTGCGTATATTATTCATTTGGCTTTCGTGGTTTGGGGAGCGAGTGACTCTTGCAGGATCTAAGAGGTGACTTTCTTTTTTCTTAAATTGCATATGAGAATGTGCCAATGTAAGCGTATTTGACAATGCATGTTACAGCCTGTCCACAAATACACTTATACCCAGCACACAATAATCTCATAGACTTTTTATTTTTTATTTTGCAAAGACAGAATAATTAAAAAATTGTGCATGAAGCAGCTCGATAATTTTAATATAGGATAGCCTTCCCAGAAGCTTACGCTCTCATACACTCCCACAATGCAAAAATGTTGAATAAAAAATGTCACAGCTTCGCCCGAAGGGCGAAGCAATGAATGCGATAGCAACACCGCAATGTCATACGAAGTAAGGTGAGCGGCTTTGGTAGCAATATGAATTGTAGTAAACATGAGCTGATTAAGTAAGCAGGTGTGCTGCGGCGTAAGTAGACCGACATGAAGAGAGACTCGATCACCAGGAGAAGGCGCGTGTGAAACGGTGGTGTTGATGAGAAGCGCTTCCCGTGGGCAGCGCGTGCGAAGGGACACACCTGTAGCGCTGCACTGCCGATCCGGGCAGCATTGCATGTGTAGCGTGCGTTGGAAAATGTGGCCCAACTATTACTAACTGAATGAACAAGCGTGGTGTGAGCGCGCACAAACAAACATGAATAGATCGCACTGAATGACTGCAGACAACGACCGTCAAAACTCTGGCAGCAAGCGGATACGCCGCAGCGGCGAAGGTACGTGCGGTGTATCGCTTCAACGGAAACTGAGCGGCGAATGCACGGCGCATAAAGGTCAGAGCCGTGTGGAGATAAGAGACGGTGCGAGCGAGCGACGAGCGCGGTTGTTGGCAGAGTGGAAGTGCGCCCCCCCCCCCCCCCCCGCTCCCTCCGGCGCTGGCTTCCCGCTTCCTTGCTTGCGCGTGGGAGATTGAGTGCGTTCGCTCTCCGTGATAGCGCGCGTCCCCGCACGCTTCCGCTCGGGCATACGGCACGCGGCGAAGATTTTATCTATAGGGAACCTCACGGCGACGGCGACAACGACGGCGACGCCGACGGCAGAAATCCGGTTGAAGTGTCCATATAATTGCTATCGCAATAAAACATGCAAGCGTGTAATATACACGGCACGCGCATTGTAAAAAAAACATTCAGTATCCAGAATGGCACAAATTTGAAAATCAGGCACACATCTGCACAGAAAACAGCAGTATTATACAGGGTGCACAAAGATTTAAGAACATGTAAATGTCACGTAGCTGAACAGAACCAAGGTAATGTTGTTTTCCGTCCCTTGGAGATACTGAGATTATTTTTTACATTTGGCCTAATTACACGATTAGTCTTAATTAATTCATCAACTTCTCAAATATTATAATTATATTAAAAGTTTCAATTAGAAAATTGGAGAGCAACATGAAAGACTCCCGATACAGCTTTCTATTACTCAATACACGCTACGTAGAAGTATTTTTCCGAGCGTGAAAGAAGCCCGCGAATACGCGCAAAGTGCCCCGAGGCAATTTTGAGTCTATTCGCGGGTTTCTTTCACGCTCGGAAAACACTTTTATGTATCACGTATTGAGCAGCAAAAAGCTGTATCGGGAATCTTTCATGTTGCTGTGCAATTCTCTCATTCACACTTTTTTATCTAATTATAGCATTAGAAAAGTTGATTAATCAGTTATGAATATAATTATGTAATAAGGCGGAATGCAAAAAATAATCTGAGTATCTCCAAGAGACGACAGACAACATTGCCTTGGTTCTGTCCAGCTATGTGACATTTTCACATTTTTAAATCTTTGCGCATGATAGTTAAGACACCAAGTATATATATCTTATACATGCAGCAAAATTTGCACAGACTGCTGTGGCACACAGCAATTTTTGTGGCACACAGGAGGTTCTCTCTTCCGCAGCGGCTTTCGAGGTTTATTTGACCGTGTGAGGTTCTTTGGATAGGATAGAATAGGAATAAACTTTATATGTCCAACGGTTATGGCTGTTGGTGCCCGGGGCTAGGCTGCCAGGGGTCCATCACCGGAGAAAAATCTCTCGAGATCCTCGGCAATAGCCCTGGCCCGCTGGACGGCCCACTCCTGGTCCTCGGGTGCCTCGCTGAGTAGGGCGGCTTGCCATCTCTCTGTGAGGCGCCCGCCTTCAGAGGGTCCTGATGTTGTCTTCTGCCTTCCTCTTGGTGCTTCTTGCCCATGGCGTTGACATTCCCAAAGCATATGGGCCATATCAACCCGTTCGTGCTCGCACCAGGGGCAGCCGGGCGATGGGTGCCGCGTGGGCCACAGGCGGTGCAGGTGGTAGGGGTTGGTGAAAGTGCCTGTCTGCAACCGCCTCAGGTCGACTGCCTGGGACCTGTCCAGCCGCCAGTGGGGTTGTGGATATTTCTTACGTTCTTTCTTGTAGTGACCAAGAACCTCTCGGTATGAGGCCGGAAACTCCTTGATGTCGCTGTGGGCGTCCCCGTGGCGCCCCGCTCCGTCCGCCGCGATTTGGGTTTTGTTGGTAACTCCTCCGTTGGGGCCCCGCACAACAACGGCTGCGGCTGCCCTCTGGGGGATCGCGTCGGGGCGGGTAAGCTGCCTCGCGACGAGGTGGGCGCGCTCGTTGTGGTTGGGCGGAATGCCGGTGTGTCTTCGGCCGTTGGTATTGTTGTTGTTGTTGTCGCGGCTGTTGTCTTTGGTGGTGCCAAGCTCCCCGACGTACACGGGGAACCATTTGACAGTTCGGAAATAAGGTGGGAACTGTATTTGCAGACATTACAGGGCTCTTTGGTGCGTCAAGTAGTACCATTTTATCGAGCTCCGCGTAATATGCCGTCGATATCATATCCTCTGAAAAATGCTTGGCGCAAACATGGTCGGTAGGCATTAGAGTTTGGTCTGCCCTCAGATTTACACGGTGCCACTGCTCTATACGACCGCTGTCGGACGGCACTTTGAATAGAGGCACACGCTCCGCACAAGTTCGGTATCCAGAATTGCGGTTCGTGACGAAGCACTTTCTACCCATTTCAAACTCTCAGAAGGCCGCTTCCACCTTGGTCGAGGGCCCGTGGCGACAATACACAAGCACAAGATGATGAAAGGCGCGTGAACAAAAAGTGTGCCTTCAAAACAGCACGGCCGCACATGCAAGCACAAAGCGCACAAAAACAGCGAAGCACGCGCCTTCCCGCCGAGGCTGGGACCGCATACCGCAGCGCCCTCTACGATGGTGCCGAACCAGCTGCAACCAAGCCGAACATAATCTGGACGCGAGCGAGCGGCGCTGTCGCGCGCGTTGGGGGGAGAGTGTCAGCACCTCTCCTTATTCTTACACCGTGAACCAAGCCGAACATAATCTGGACGCGAGCGAGCGGCGCTTTCGCGCGCGTTGGAGGGAGAGTGTAAGCACCTCTCCTTATTCTTACACCGTGCTTCAGGCGTATGCGCTCTCCCCCTCTGTTGAAGTTGCCGCGGGGCCGGCGTGTTCTTTCGCTGGCTTGCGTGACACTCGGCGTGCGCTTGGATTACGCGCTCTTCTGTGACACTGCCCCCCACTTTAAGAATATTATGCAATAATATTTGAGAAAACACAAAAGAAGCGCGCACAAAAGTCCACTACACACGAGTCCGTAAGTCAATAAATCAGTCCACCACAAATCACACATCACTCGCGATACATCGAATACAAACACAAGTCACACAAGTAAACTTGGACTACACAATAACACATCGCTCGTGTAACTAGTATACTTATATTATACAATAATACATCTCTCACGTAATGATTACACTTGTACTATACAAAAACACATATCTCGCGTAACAAGGCAAACATTTGGGATATAACATGTGCAACAAGTATACAAAACTATGACAGGGTAGTTTACAGAACACAAACAAACACAATGTCCATGATGCATAAATAAACACTCGGTGCACTCAATCAAAACACTTTGCACCACACACTAATGGTGAATGGTTCTTAAATTTGAACTTCCTGTCCTTGGTTTTTCGATGATGGTGTTTTGCGTGCTTATGAGTCCCGGTCGGTTTATTTTCGGAATCGGGTGTGGAAGGGAGCTGGAAAGGCCTTGTCTGAACCTTTACTTGAGCTCGGGTGACAGTTGCCGCGGTGTTTTCGTAAGGTGCTGATGGTTTTCCGCGTGGCTCTTCAATGGTCGATGGTTCGATCTTCGGTGATTCCTTCAAAGGTTTCGGGTCGTCTGGGCCTCGAACTCCCTCGATGTTTCCTATGATTAAGTCATACAGTGGGTTGTCCATGTAAAGAGCAGTGACATTCCCACTGTAGTAGGGGGTCTCGATCTCAATGTTGGCTTCGGCAAGCTTCTTAGCCGTACCATCGACCAGGTAAACCAAACTTGTTTCGCCCGTAAGCTCATCGTCTTTGACTAAGTCCCTTCGCACGATCACTGTGCTGCTGCCGGTGTCTCTTAACACAGTGATTGGTTTTCCTGCCATTTTTACGGCAAGTACGGGCATTCCCTTAACGGGAAATTCTGGGCGTTGTGTCATCACTGCATTAACGACCGGAATTCTTTTTCTGTCTCGGAGTTCTACAAAGCCGGCGTTTATGTCTTCTTGGTGTTTTGGCGGGGCATACACACAGGATGCCTGGCGAGCTTCCTTCACTACGTTGCGACATGTATCGGCTTTGTGCCCAGTTCGCCCACATTTAAAACATTTGACATCATTGGGGCCCGTAAAATTGCTCCGGCACTTGCTAGCATGATGGCCCAGCCTGTTACAGAGATAACACCTCGGAACAGGCTTCGGAGGGTTTCTCCTTTCATCGGATGCCGGTTTCTTTGCGTCCTCTGGCTCCTCTTTTTTGATCTTAGAGAGATTGGTGCCTCCCTGTGCTTCCAAAATTGATCTGCCAATTCCAACATATCTTGAAGCTATTTAGCTTTCCTTTCTTTCAGATAGAGTGACAGCCTCGGGTGGCAACTGATGAGGAATTTCTCCTTGATCAGAAGCTCTCTAAGCGCACCGTACTCCTGTGCAGTCTCTGAAAGTTCGGCCCACCTATCAACATAGTGGCTGAGCCGCGCGGCAAACTTGCGTGGCAGTCTCGCCATCGGCGGGCTTTCCAGTCCTAAACTTATCTCGGAAGCCTTCTACGGTGAATCTAAATCTCTTCAGTAAAGCAGCTTTCACCCTTCCATAATTAGAGGCATCGGTTGGCGTCAGCCTACCGTACACACTAAGTGCTTCGCCACTCAAACACGTGCTCAATGCAGTGGCCCATTGTTCCTCTGGCCAATTCTGGCTCTTAGCAACTGTCTCAAATCTGTGCAAGTAAGCATCCAGATCATCTTTTCTTTCATCGAATGCCACAAGCAGCTTGATTGGGTTCAGACGGAAGATAGTTTCTTCCCTTTCAGTGCTATCGACTCTTGCCTGAGCGCGAGCGTCTGTGCGCTGCTGCAAACGAAGTCGTTCGAGTTCTAACTCGTGCTGTCTTTGTATTTCTCTCTCAGCTATTTCAGCTTCCCTTTCTTCTCTGATCTGCTCGCTCCTTTGCTTCTCTTTCTTCTTGTATCTGTCGCTTCTTTGCTTCTCTTTCTTCTTTTCGCTCCATCGCCTCTCTTCTTTGGCTCTTTCGGCCGCTAGCTTATCTCTTTCAACAGCTTCTTTTCCTTCTGACACTACACTTTTTCCTTCCTTCTACACACACACTTGCACACTTAGACTAGACAACAGAATACAAATCAGATGGGTATTAACAAACACGAAAAAATTCACTACAAGCACTAAGAGTCCAACACGTAAATTACAAAATGAATAGGAATACTAAGTGTCCAATAGTATTCACCAGTGTTGGTCTTGAAGTCAGACGATCTCGGCGTAACTCGGGGCAAATCTCGAAGAAAGAACTTCTTCCGGAAATGCAGACGCTCGATGAACTCGTCGACTAGCTTGCCGGGGAGTCCCCTTCTTCCGCAGACGCTCGGTCTTCACGTTACATCACTTCACCGGTGCGGACTGAACTCTCGAACTCCTAACTGACGATGCTCGCACGGCGGTTATATAGCTTCCACAGGCGTTCTCGAACTTTCCTATTGGAGTCGTGATCTCGTAGCATGGCCAAAGCTTGGGAACCTTCGAGTCTTTTCTCGTACCTTCGACCGCCGCCGTCGGAGCATTCCCGAGGGGGGGTGATGACTCATCCTGTTGGTGCATGCTCACGCTGTATAGTAATGTCTCTCGACTCGCCGGGTGAGAAGGTGTCTCTGCGCGCGCGTGTGCTCTCTCTCTCGCTACCGTCGCTTCGTCGAGGCTCTTCTAGTCGTTTCGGCGCCGTTGTTCGCGTCGCTGTTTGAGGCGTATGCGCTTTCCCCCTCTGTTGGAGTTGCCGCGGGGCCGGCGTGTTCTTTCGCTGGCTTGCTTGACACGCGGCGCGCGCTTGGATTGCGCGCTCGTTTGTGACAATGTGCAACACTTGCTTAATTTTTATTTTACTGTAGCTGCTCTGCAATTCTACAGAGAATACCAAAATGTTCGAGAAGCAGTGTCGCAAGACAAGGACATACGGCGACGTGACTAAGGAGGAATTCAGAGTTAGTGAGTGCACTTGGTATTCGAACACAAACATAGCAAAATAAAAGAGAAAGATAAACGGTATTAGGGTTAACCAAACGCACATCTGGTTTGCTTCCCTATACTGAGGAAAGTGCGTTAAGGGAGAAAAGCAGGAAAACTAAAGAGAAAGGACACTAAGGATACCGCTTCCTCAGGAGGTACACATGGAGACCACAGTTGGTCACTTATAGTTGGAGATAACCTAAGAATTACAAACAAGCTGCACCCACAAGAACGTCGTGGGCCTGCCCTTTACCTCGGAAACGTCGCCAGACAAGCTGAAGTCAGTTCACAGCTTAACGACCTTGCTCTGTTAATCTAAATGCTAAGGTAATTCGAAGTAAAAAGCTAGTGGTTTCAAGGTAAAGTGCTGTCTTTGACCAATTATGTCAGGATCACCCAATAAATTTCAATAAATTCTGGGTTTTTACGCGCCACTCCATAAAATTTGCACTAGACGTTCAGGATTAATCATGGAACCAGTGATACTAAGACCGATTTGCATGGAAAAACTGTTTTAAACATGTGAAATTGCTTGAGGTGAGGTAAGAAGAAGAAGAAGAACGTAAACTTTATTATCAAATCAATAAGATCTGAGTCCGGCGTCTTTTTAGTGGATCTGGGCACCCGCCGCGGACGCGGTTCGGAGAACTTGTCTCGAAGCGGCTTCCTCGGCTCGCTGGGCCGCCCAGAGTTGTACTGTCAGGTTCGAGCTGAGCAGCGCGGTCTTCCAACGCGAGCGGAGGCTGGAGGTGGAAGAGACGGAGGTGTCGGCACTGCCCAAATTGTTTGTTATGTCCTGACATTCCCATAACATGTGATTAAGTGTGGCAACCTCGCCCCAGGATGTGCATCTGTTTGTAGTGTACATGTCTGGATACATGGCGTGCATGAGTCTTGGGTTTAAGTAAGAATCAGTTTGTAATTGCATGTAGTGTACTGCTAGCGCCCTGTCTAACCTAGCGTGAGGGAATGGGTATACGCGTCTCTGTAACTGGTAGTGTGTCGTGATGTCGTGGAACCTCGGTCAAACGATCCTCCCACGCCCAGACGTTTGCAGTACCCCGCCGGGACTCTTCCTCCGATGATGCTCGGTGAGTGAGGCCTCGAGCAACGCGGTGAGCCGCTTCGTTGGGGGCGTCACTTTGCCAGCGTGCCGTTGCCACGCCTTGCGGACCTCGTTTCGAGTGCTCTTCGTAGTTTTCGGCTCTCAGCGGTGTGGCTAAGCTTTCTGGAGTCTCCATTCTTTCGGCATGATCAGTTGGCGGTGTCTTCCGTATAAACTGTACGTAAGTGTACCCACTGTGGTAGAATGGTTTACAAGATGAATCCGCAAGTTTGATTGCGTTAAAATCACTGTTCGGCTCAAATGTCATGGAGCCACCAGTTCTTCGGCACGACAACTAAGCACAACAGGTCTCGCCGACGGAATCGTCGACGCCTGTTTTACTTGCTTGCTGATGGGCAGCTTATGGGCAGCGCTAAGAAAAACTTTAATACAAGAAGACTACACAGCAAAAGAGATGCACAATGTGTCACATAGATGAGAGGTGGAGCACTTGTACTGGGTGAAAGCATGCGGTAGTTGTTCGCATATGGCTGGACTTTTTCAGTCAATTTTCGTGTATTGTTCTCGTGTCGTTTGTCTGTATAAGCTATACGTACGGTACAGCAGCGTATCAGAGGACCCCTGTCTGATCATGATAGTAATTGAGTCTGTCTACGCTCACACCTAGGCGTTTATCACTTCACACAACGTGAATGAGTGAGTGCCAGAATATTAAGAGTAACTAGAGATCACTGGGATAGGTCTCTAAGATAGGCTTCCCGTGGACCTGATTAGAGTGGTAATGATAATGATGAAGTTGTCGTCGTGCACAATATATTTTGCCTCGAAGCCCTATGATGGTTGCTTTTACACTCTGGTTAATCATGTTCATCCATATATCTGTGTGCCTAGCCCACCACGAAATTACTGTGCCCGACGTAGTGTCCTCAATTACCAATAGTGGCGACCGCATTCCGATGGAGGGGGAATGAATAACGCTGATGTAACTTTACTTTGGTGCAAGCCTAAGAAAATTATGCCGGAACACGTTAAATGGCAAATAGTCCGGAGTCATCCACTAGAGCGTTTCTCATGTCCCCGCTGTTGCCCTGGAATACCAAACCGAGTAAATGACTCATACTACTGTTTTCACACTGAAGTGTTCCTTAGATCTGCCGCAAGCGGCCTCTGCTGTGCCAACACCACGTTGTTTTGAGGACAGACTTTCGCTCACACTTCCTCCTCCTGCCTTACTGGATGAGGAGGATGCACCACAAGTGAGGAAGAAAATGAGAATGTACTCCCAACAAACTTTGGCAGCTTGACAAGGGCGGTGGAAACTTTATTAACAGACGAGTCATGCTCAAATTATTATGTTGTAGTTCATGTTTCTCATACCCACAAAACTATCGATAATTATTTTCTGCTTTGTATTCACACCAGCCGCTTTCTATGCAATCCAAAGATGTAATTAGGTACCATATCAATGCCGTTTAATCCCATCATTACTACGTTTAATCCCATCATTACACAATTTTTTTTATGTTTTCTTTCTTTTGTAAATAAAAGCTTTCATTCACAGTCCTCATCACCGATTATGTGCCATCCTAAATGAGAAGAAGGAAGAAGCAGCTTGGCAAGCAGTCAACCGGTAAGTGAACACGTTATTCATGGCTAATTCGCTACCTGTAGCATCGAAACACCACATCTTTAATTGTGATTGCATTGAAATGGCTAACATGTTTCCCATTGCAGCTTCATTTGATAGAATGTGTGATTTTTTCGGCCCTCATTCGCCGATACGGCAAGAAAACCTGTCCGCCGTTGGGTGCGAACTGCTATGCCTTGTGTGGACAACCAAATTCATGACAATTGAGGATTAGCCGGGGTTTGAGCAGTCTCAGTTAAAGAATAGATGCCTGTTGCACCAGGTTCACGGTTAGACTCAAGTCCACGATTGCCCCGTTGAAGCGCGAGTGGAATTGAAATAAATTGTGCGTGAAAATACGCGCTGCTCAAAGGACAGGCGTTTTATCCTTTATGCTTTTTTTAAATCCTTTTAGGCTTTTTACTGATTCGTCTTTTATTTTTCGGCTGGGTACTGCTTCGGGGAGTTATACCGGAATTTATAAAGAAACCACGTCGGGAAGGTCATATTTCAATTCATGGTACCGGAAAAATTGTTGGTCATGGCAGCCACTTGGACAATTTTTATTATTTATTGGACCAAATTTATGCGTTTCCAACTCACCGTCGCAACCCGGCCGACTGGAGAACACCGGAGGATAGGCCGATTTGTTTCAATCACTCGCGTGTTGGGCATATCGCTCGTCATTGCTACAGTCGTTGGTCATCGCCCCCTAGGTGGAACTTCCCGTCCAACCTCCCGAATCAAGGCGCTCGCCGTTTCTCTCTACGTCCTCCGGCTGCGAAATCTGATGACGTACCACCGATTTTCGTGCCAGTCGCTCACCAGCGCCCCTATGTCGTCAGTCTCGTTCGCCGCAGGCCTACCGCTCTTCTTCCACTGCGTTCGTGACACCGGAAAACTAGTCGGTGCAGCTCCCGGAGGTGACGCTGCATCAATGACCCGGCATGGAAATCTTCGGTAACTTTGCCTACCAATGGAAGTATATTAGACGTTGAGGTACCTGGAGTGCCAGACAAGTCCCTCGTTGACACCGGTACGCAGATGTCTGTAATGGGTACCGCCCTTCGCAAAAGACTCAGAAAGGTCCTCATGCCTGCCGTACCGTGCACAGCACGCCACCGGTTGTCGGCATCTGTACAGCCTGAGTAACGATTGCCGGCCATGAAACCACCGTCTTATTTACTCTGCGAGATCGCTGTCCGCATTACCTGATTTTGGGGCTGGAATTTCTTTCGACCCATTCTCCCCTAATAGACTGCGCTACGGGTGTCGTGCAGTCGGATCTTCCTTCTTACAGCACCTGTGTTTCTGATGCACATCATCTGTTCCTGTGTGCTGCCGAGTTCGCCCAGTGGCCGCCTGAAGCGCTACTACTGTGCATCTTAACGCTCGACCAAATGTTCCCGGTGGCGACTACATCGACTCTCCGCTTGCCGACGTTATTCTGCAACATGGCGTCGCGCTCCCAAGTACCGTTGTCACCATTGTGGATAACTCTACTTGGTTTCGCGTTGTCACCTTTGGATGTGTTACACTAGTGCTTCCCGGTAACATGACAGTGACCCGTCTAAAACCTGTGCAGGAGTGCCAGATATATCCGCTCGAGTCCTATATCCGCTCGAGCCTGTGTCAGCCCTTTCGTCGCCTGCTCCAGTTCCGCTTCGTCACCCTACCACGACGTCAGTAAGATGATCGCTACCGACCTCTCTTCAGCTTAAATTAAGACCTTAGGGACATACTGTTCAATGACCGCGATGTTTTTATTTCGATGACCACCCGCTCGGACATTCTGCCGTTGTCACTCACCGGATTCCCACCGGAGACGCAAGTCCCGTCCATCGCCACCCCTACCGTATGTCTGGTACAGAGCGCAGCATCATTCAAAGCGAAGTGGCAAAGAAGCTGAATAAGAACATCATCGAGCCTTCCGCGAGCCCGTGGGCCTCGCCAGTTCTCCAAATCAAGAAAAAAGACAGCACCTGGAGAATTGGTGTTTATTATCGACATCTTAACCTGATCGCCAAAAAGGACGTGTTCCATTGCCTCGTATCGATGATGCACTTGATTGCTTACATGGGGCAAAATATTTTTCATTGATTGACCTCCGCTCGGGCTACTGTCACATCTCTGTTGGGGATAAGGATCGCGAGAAGACAGCCTTTATTACGCCTGATGGACTTTTTTTCAATTCAGAGTCGCAACAAGCAGTCGCAACAACGTGAACGTACACTAATTCCTGCTACTTCTACTGACTGCAGATTCTTCCAAGCCGTTGCCTCGTTTTTGCGTGGTTCCCGCTATCTGTCCCCTGGGCAGTTCACACATCTTCGTGTGTCATCTGTACACTCATCTGGCACGTGCTTCACCTCTCTGGACCCTGCTGCGCGTGCGCTACCTTGGCACGGAGAGGATATAAACGGATTCCCTGTGGCTCCAGCTTCATTGAGCAGCAGTCGCAACAACGTGAACGTACACTAATTCCTGCTACTTCTACTGACTGCAGGTTGGTTTTCATTTTTTTGGTGGTCTTTCCTACGTCACGGTTCTTTTTGCGACTGCTGCTCACTGGTTTTCTGCTCACTGGTATTTGGCTGAGTTAATTCTTGTGCCCCGACATGCCTACTAATGCTGAGTTGTGCAAGAAGATTGAGCGCCTCGAGTCCTTGCTTGAAGGTAAACTTGATTCTGTTGTTGAAGGGCTTGCTGCTAAAATTGCACAGAAGCTTGAGGATCAGTGCCTTGGCAATATTAGTGCACTTGCTGATAGTGTACGTTTCATAAGTCAGCAGTATGAAGAAATGCGGGCGACGTTTGATGGACTATCTGCTACAAACAAGGCTTTGATAGCACAGAATGAATCCTTGACAAAAAGAATTGCATCAATGGAACAGTACAGCAAACTGAACATTATTGAAATTAAAGGCATCCCTTCAACGCAACGAGAGGATTGCTCTGCCATATTGACTACGGTCGCTGATGCAATTGAATGTCCACTGGATGTGGTGGACATTGACACAGTCCATCGGGTCGCTAGCAAGTCACCACAGAAAAATTTAATTGTTCGATTTTGCTCACGTACCAAGAAGAATGATTTCCTCCGTAAGGCTCGAAAGGCACGCCTGAGAACCTCCATGATTGGGCTCTCAGGTACTGATAGCCCAATATATGTTAACGAGCACCTCACATTTGAGAACAAACGACTGTTTAGCAGAGCACTTGCGCTAAAGAAGGAGCACAAGTGGCAGTTCCTTTGGACAGACAACTGTAAGATTAAAGCACGCAAGACTGAAAATAGCAAAGTGTTCTTCATAAGCTCTGAGGCCGACCTTCGCGTCATGACTTAACCTGATTATTTGTACTTTGTGTGACTCACTCCTTCAAACATGTCTCTGTTTTCGCCGTCTGAAGGTTTATCACTGCTTACTTCTGCTGGTTCTTCTTTGGTTTACATCAATGCGCGAAGTTTGCGTAAGAATCATGACAACATATCTTCATTCATCCATTCTCTTTCCCACACTTTTTCGTTCATTTGCATATCTGAAACATGGCTTGGCCCGGCTGATAGCAACTTATACGGGTTTTATTCCTATCAGGCAGAGTATTGTCATCGTACTGCAGATCGACATGGTGGTAGCGCGATTTTTATCTCACCCCACATTAAATATAAACGTAGACTTGACCTATCCCTTGATGTATTTCACTGCGAAACTGTTTGGATCGAAACCGATGCCTTGTCTTCTCCAAACTATTGTGGCGGAATTATTATTGACTGTATTTACCGTTCTCCATCTTCTTCCGTACCTGATTTCCTTGGTCATCTTAGCGTAGTTCTGCAAAACATTACTAGTGAAAACAAGCCCATTCTAATAGTAGGTGATATAAATATTAACACGCTTGATGTCCACAATGGTGCTGTATGTGCCTATACAGATTGTTTTACAGGTTTTGGCCTTGAGCAATTAATTACTTCTAAAACCAGGATTTCTACTCAAGGAAGCAGCTCCCTCTTAGACCATGTCCTTACTAATATTTCGCCTTCGCCAGATTCTGGTGTAATTGACATAGATATATCGGATCATTACCCTGTATTCCTCACTTTCAAATCTAACCTTCCGAGGACAGATCGCTGTTATTTCACGTCTCGTCTTGATAAGATAAAGTTTGTTGATGCAATTGACAAAATTGACTGGACAGTGATAGCTACCAATCAAAATCAGAAGAAGCACTTCAGTTATTTTCGTCTTTATTTTTAAGAGCTGTTCAAGCTAACACTGTAACTGTAAAGTGCAAAAAGAAATTTAAATTTCCACACAATCCGTGAATTACTAATGGACTACTTCAGAGCATGAGGAAAAAAGAAAACATGTATAAGAAGACTAAGCAACAACCTTTCAATGTTAATTTAGCGTTTCGCTATAAAAAATATTGCAACATCCTGAGCAATTTATTGGAAAAGTCTAAAAGGCAATATTACGAAAATGAATTCGGGAAAAATAGGTTTCATCCGAAAAAACAATGGCAACTTATCAACGAGTTTTTGAATGTGCCGCACTTTGGCAGTTCAATTGAAAAAATAATTTACAATAATGTAACTATCACTGACCCTCCTAGCATTGCCCATGCGTTCAGTAACCACTTTTATGAAATATATAATACCACACATGTTTCTTCTGACTATCCTGTAAGCCGATGCGACCACTCTTTCTTTTTGTTTCCTGTGACCTCTGAAGAAGTCCTTACTGAGATTTCCAACTTAAAGAACACAAGTCCTGGTCTTGATGGAATTTCCGCATTTCATTTAAAGCTTGTTGCTCCGACTATTTCTGATGCTCTCAGTAATTTAATCAACCTTATTTTCACAACCGGCATATTCCCTACATTTCTAAAAAAAGCTAAGGTAATTCCTGTTCACAAAAAGGATGATAAAGCTCAAGTCGTTAACTATCGTCCTATATGTATTTTATCTTCAATTAGTAAAGTTGTTGAAAAGTTGTTAGTTAGCCGTATTAACAGCTACCTTAGCAAATTTGGCTTGCTGAAGCCTTGTCAGTTCGGTTTCCGTTCAGGAGGCTCGACTAACTTAGCTTTGCTAGCATTAACTGATTATATTAGACGTTCACTTGATCTCGGACACTTTGTTGGCTCGATCTTTTTAGACTTTACTAAAGCCTTTGATACAATAAACCATAATGTTTTGTTTACTAATTTGCAGTCTATTCGAATTTCTGGTCCCGCACTTAATATGCTAAAAAGTTATCTATCTAATCGTGAATTAACAGTGTATGCAGGTGGGGCTTTCTCTGAAAGCAAAATTATTAACCAAGGAGTACCTCAGGGCTCCATTTTAGGTCCACTATTATTCTGCATTTATATGAATGATTTACCCGACTGTATTAATTATGCACTACCGATATTATACGCAGACGATACGACTGTTGCCCTCGCAGATAAATCTCTACTTTCGCTAATTTTGAAACTAAACAGGGGCCTGTCTAAAATTACTGATTGGTGTAATGCCAATTTTCTCATTTTAAACCCTGCTAAAACGCAATTTATCATATTTAGGTCATCACAGAGATATTTACCTTGCTCTCCGGCCATAACCCTCAATAGGCATAACATTCCTCCCTCCACTTGTGTGTCCTTCCTCGGCATTAAATTAGATCCCCACCTTAAATTTACCAATCACATTGCTCACATCAAACAAAAAACAGCATTTGGTATTAGAGCATTTCTCAAATCACCTGCATGTTTTTCCAAAGAAGCACTATTATCGTTATACTTCGCTTTCATTCATAGTCATATCATTTGTGGTATTGCTTCTTGGGGTAATACTTATCATTGTCATCTTTCCTCTATTCAGCACATTCAAAATCAGGCCATTCGCATTATAACCCGAAGCCATTTTTTGTCTAATGCCTCCTCTCAACTACGTACAAACCGCATTCTTCAAGTGACAGATTTGTTCAACTATCATTTAGCGATATTATTTTTCAAACTATTAACCAAACAAGTTTCTTACAACTTCGTTAGTTCTGATCTACTTCTTAAATCTAATAACACCAGGTTTGCAGCAGAAGGAAATTTCCTGTTACCTTTATGCCATACTAATTACGGAAAGATGGCTTCCTCTTTTTGCGCAATTAAACTTTGGAACAGTCTACCATATGCCATTAAATTGTCATCTACCTTGTACTCATTTAAACACCAACTTAAAAATTATTTGCTTTGTGATTAACTTTGTATAATGTTATATTGCTAATTTTTATATTTGCTTATTCCATTTGGTTGTTTCTCTGCTCTGTACTCCGCTTTATTTTTTATATTACAATTAATCAAGGGTCCCGGTGCAGTCGCTGACTATGGGACCCTTGTCTGTATATTATATCTTGTGTAAATAACTGTGTGAATGAATAATAAACTGAACTGAACTGAGAGTCACGCCCTTTGGGTTTGCAATGCTCCAGCAACGTTCGAGAGAATCATCGATACTCTTCTCCGAGGCTTGAAGTGGGCAGTCTGTCTGTGTTATTTCGATGACTTAATCGTCTTTGCTCCAACATTTGAAACTCACCTTGAGCGTCTCGCGACTGTCCCTGAGGTGTTTGAGCTGCGAAACTTAAGCTCAACTCGTCAAAGTTTTCGTGAAATAACTGTTCTCGAGACTCAGGCACCTTGTCAACGCCAACAACTTTCCTGTGCCGTGGTTAGTTAAGGCAATTCGCAGCTTCATTGGCTTATGCTCGTACTTTCTTCGCTTGTTACAAATTTTGCTGACATTTCTCGACCTCTCACCGAGCTTTTGAAGAGAAGAACGACGTCACTTTAGCGTGGAGACAACTGCAGGCCGAATCCTTCACAGCCCTTGGCGAGATCCCCAATTTTAGCTCATTTTGACCCTAAAGTGCCCGCTGAAATCAGTACAGATGCTAGTGGTCACGGGATTGGCACTTTTCTTGCCCAGATTCAGCGTGGTAAAGAATGCGCTAGCGCTTATGCAAGCCGTCTTCTGTCTGCGCCCGAGAGCAACTATGCTATAACTGAACGAGAGTACCTAGCACTGCTTTGGGTGATGCGAAGTTTCGCCCATGCCAATTTGGTCGCCATTTCCGCGTAATTACCGACGACCACGCGCTGCGCTGGCTCTCCTCGTTGAAAGACTCTACAGGGCGTCTTGGGCGTCGGTCATTGCGCTTGCAAGAGTACATTTTCTTTTTAGTGTACAAATCCGGACGTTTACATCAGGACGCCGACTGCTTGTCCCGCCACCCTGTGGACCAACCGGAAGCCACAGACGTCGAATCCGACACCAGCGCTATGTTGATCTTAGGCTTCCTGATCATTGGCGATGAACAGCACCGTGATCCCGTTCTGGGAACCATCATAGATCGGTTAAGCTCGCCGACTCCTGATTCTTCCCTTCGTGTCTTCTGTATTTCCGACGGAGTCCTGTACAGACGCAACATGCGTTCTGATGGTGGTGACCTACTGCTGGCTGTGCCGGGGCACCTTCAATGTACCGTGCTTCAACAAAACTCCACGACGCGCCCACCCCTGGGCATCTCGGTGTTACTCGCACGTTTGACCACGTCCGGCGCCGTTTCTTCTGGCCCGACCTGTACCGCTCTGTGCGCCCATATGTTACTGCTTCCTACCTCTTCCAACGCCGGAAGCCCACTACCATGGCTGCAGCTGGGCTTTTGCAACCGATCAATATTCCCACTGAGCATTTCTATGCGTGGGACTCGATCTACCCGGCCCTTTCCCTTTGTCAACTAAGGGCTACAAATGGGTTGCGGTTGCAACCGATTACGCCACGCGCTTCGCCATTACGGGAGCTCTGCCCACAAGTTCTGCCAATGACGTCGCAGGTTTCATCTTCCGCAGCGTCACCCTACACTACGCTGCTCCACGTCAGCTCCTCACGAATCGCGGACGTTACTTCTCGTCAAAGGTAATTAATGACATCCTCCGCCTAAACTCTACTCAGCATCAAGTAGACACAGCTCACCATACGCAGACTAATGGTCTCACAGAGCGACTGAACAGAACGCTTACCGACATGCTAGCTATGTACGTTTCTCCCGACCATCGGGACTGGGACGTCGCTCTGGCTTATCTCACCTTCGCGGAAAATTCGTCCGGCCATGACACTGCTGATTGGCCGCGTGATCCCGTATCTACTGTTTGGCCGCAATCCTGTTTTGCCCCTGGGCACTATACTTCCACACGTCACACAGTCGCACACCGCTTATGCCCGGGATGGAATTTCTATGGCAGCAGGAGCCCGTCAGATTGTCCGCGCTCGCCTCACTGATTCCAAGGCTTCCCAGAAGTCCCGTTACCATACGCACCATAGGGACGTGCACTATTTACTCGTGCTCCTGTGGTCACCATCTCGTCGTGTCGGGCTATCGGAAAAACTTCTGTCGTGATATTCAGGTCCCTACCGAATCCTGCGACTGCTTTCGGATGTGACGTACGAGATTGCTCCCGAAGCGGCCGGCCCGTCGTCTATGCAGCCATGAACCGATTTTGTTCATGTCTCCAGTTTAAAGCCCTACGTTCGTACCTTTTCCGAGCCATAATAGCTTGCGCCGGGTCGGCTCTCAAACCCCGGCGGCGTAGTGTCGCGATGTAGAAGAACAGGGCAAGCAGCCACGTCACCTGTAGCGTTCACGTCACCTGTAGCGGATGCTTGTCGGGATCTGTTTGGCTTGCAGTATATTTGGTTCTTCTGATTTCTGTATAAATTCTATCAAATATATTTACGTCAAATAGTTCCCTGTCTCTGCCCACACAGTCTTGAACCTGCACCAGACATCCCTGTCGAACCAGGCAACCAAATCACTTTCCGCAGGTCTCCCTTCATTGAAGTTAGAAGGGCCGCAACCATCGTTTTTGTAATTATGTGAGTGGCTAAACTGTCTGGCGATAAAAATTTCACAGATAACAAAAGAAAGCCAGTGACCTCGCGAAAAGCTGCTACAGTTCGGAAAAAGTAGGTAAGCGCAAGACAAGGACATTCTCGAATAAGTTGCTAGGTTTGTCAAGAAAAAAGTGGCAAATTTGTGCTCGTCTGTGCTCTTCGCAGTTGGTAATGCCTGAAAAATGCCTGTAAAGTCATTTCTGCCGTCTGCAATGCGTCAGAGAAGAGAGTTCATGTTTCGATTCTCATAACTGCTCGGGGGTTGATTTCAGAGGGTCAGACGAACACAAATTCTGACTTCTATCTTGACAAACTAGGTAAGTAACAACGCCAAGGGTTACCTTGAACGATCCGGGTTAAAAACTGCGCTTCTTCTGCCAAATTTCAGTAAACGTGGAGGTGCGGTAAGTTCAAAATGTTTTTTTCTACAATATTAGGAGAAATGCGCACGTCCCTGTGTAAGGCCCTTGCCGACGGTGCTTCGACTAACGAACAACGTAAAAAAGAGCTGATTTACATGTTTTTTCTAGCTATGAAACGCGATGAGCGCATGTTTGTAGATATGAGCAAAAATTCGGGAAGCTTGCACAGCACTTGCTGACGTAAGGCATCCAAAAAAAGAAAAGAAAAAAATTACACCATCTTCCCGGGAACCCTGAGTAGTATGCGAAACAGCCATGGGGTCGACTCAAGTTCCGATTACACGAGCCCTCGTTGCATCAGTAGCAGCTTCTCGATGGCGTTGACGTTTCCTTTCGGCTTCGCGAGCCCGAAGTTCGGGATCGGCCTGCCGCCGCCCTCTTCTCAACACCGCACATCCACGAAGTGAATGATGATGAGTGGGCGAAGCACCGGCGGATCATTCGGGCAAAACGCCGGAAGCGTTCTCCGGGAACCGGAAGCGGTACCGGAAGTGGAAGCGGAAGCCGGCTTCGGGTTCCTGCTTCTGGAAGCTGGAGCTTGGCGTACATGCGCAGTAGGGGTGTGGATGCCGCACGGCGGAGGGAGGGAGGGAGTGACATAGCCCCGACCATAAGCTGGTTCGCATCTAAAACGCCTGACGCTTTTGGCGCCCGTCACAATGTCCATGCAAATACATGGCGGTAACAAACGATAGTGGAGCCGGCGCACTTTCATCTTGTTAGGCAGCGGGCTGCTGCTATAGCGGCGCATGTCACTCTCTGAAAAGGTTGACGAAAGTTCAATACCGTTCTCACGCGAACGGGAGCGCAACCAGTTACCTCTTGCTCAGACGAAGAAAGCATTGGTCGCTAAGCCAGGGAACCCGGGTGCTACTTTGGATATGCATTTTTTTGCTCATATCAGTGTTTTCATTTGCGTTGTTGGTTTGGTCGTTATCTGAAGCCCCTTCAGATAACGACCAAACTGCAACAGTCTGCTTTTTTTTCCTACTGTAAGAATATTTGATTCCCAATTGCCAGCTTCCCGGGGGCGTTATTATCGTTGTAACATTCATACGCCTCGCAATAGAAAGAAGTAGCTTTTTGTTCCGCCGCGTAGAGAGGTTTGGGTCGCTGCTGGCCATTCTCCCCCTACCCCTACGTGGCTGCCAGCAGAAGACATAGGCCTTTCGCCGGCACTCACCACAGTAGCGCTGCATGTCCAGTTCGAGTAGAGTTACTGTATATGCTCCCTACGGGAGCAGAGTTGCGCGTAGGTCCGCCATCTTGCCTGGCAAGCAACCAAACCTATGTGGTGAAGCCGAACTTCGTTTTTGCAGGCGACATGCCTACCGTGTCGTCGGTCGACTATGGGCACTTTTCCATCGCGTGTGGACCGCTTTTCCGCCTAATCGAAAACAAAGCGTATGGAAACAGCTCACTAGATGAAATAGTCAAGAAGAAAAAAAGCACTGCTGCTTTTGAACGCGCGGCGTGAGATGGAGCACGAATAATATTTGTTGTTTTTTGGACTTGTGCGTTTACCTGTGCACCTTCTAGGAACTTTCCGCTTTCCGAGCGATTGGTGCAGTTGGGAGTAGAGCACCCGGTCAATTAGAGAGGTTTAGCTTGTCCGGTTATCGGTTAAACCCAGGCGGACCGAGCGTTGGGGCGTGTTGGCGGAACCGTAAACGTGAGTGGCCTGTATGGTGCTGCCATCTGGTGGCGCAGAGCGCAAACAGACAAAAACAGCTAATACGGCAGTAACCAAGTGTATTTTACTTCGCTGCTGGCGTAAGTTTTCGGCCGCAACACGATTACGCCACTGCCGAAAATTTACACCAGCAGCGAAGTAGAAATCACTTGGTTACTGCAATATTAGCTGTTTTTGTCTGATTACGGTGGAATTTCGATGGAACTACGATTGAACACCTGTGAGATCTGCTGCGCACGTTGTGTTGTTCCGCAGCTGACACGCACGTAACAGCGAACGCCAAGATCGACCAGATTCGCTTTGAACTTGGCTAGCGTTAACTTGTGTCAATCCAGTTCGCTGCAGCGGCGGCGTCGGGAAATACAAGAAACTGGCCGGAGCCTCAGCTTCTCCTCAGTGCACGGTTGCTTGGAACCCACGTGATGGCGTTCGGCCAATGGAGGCACGATCGGCGTTCATAAATTAGACACGCAACTCTGCTACCTTTGGTAGCATATACAGTAACTCTAAGTTCGAGATAAGCAAGAGACGTTTAGAGGATTGGTGGAAAAAAAGCAGGGAAGAGATTGATACGAGTAGATCTGCAGGAAAAAAAATTAAGATGATGTATAGACAAAATGCTACATAAAACATGTATAGCATACCTGCTTAAATCAAGCAAGCTACGTGACTATTTGTTTCAAAGGAGGTGCCAATAAATCATCATCACCGAAACAGCAACGCACGAGGGCCATATTGTTATTTTCTATGTCAGTATTTCAGCGCCTTGAGGGTAACATAAGTAAATAAATGCAAACATAAATAAATAAATTCCTATATTGTCCGTTGATAATCATCCGTGAGACTGTACGAATTGTATCAAGGTTTACTGGAAATGTTTATTAAAAATTGTCCTTAGTATTTTACCAGAATCTCTTTTAATAAACTTGGAAGCACACCCGCTCGCACTTCCAAGAGCATTGTCAACTAAGTGCGGTTTTTTCGTTTCAATCTAGCAGTTTTTAAGGGTGTCTCTAGCTATGCTTTACCCATGACACTGTTGCACCTCGGTATGTCCAGGCCAGACGTCAGCAAATGTTCTGTCAAACTGAGCCAACCACAAGAGTGGCGGTCTCAGGATAACTTGGATTCGCTAACAATAGACAGTGTAAAAGTTTTGTTGTTTAGGTCTACTCGTGGCCAATACCAGTATATCATCACATGCAAAAGCCCTCGCGCTATATACTCCCTTTTTCTAGGCGGCAATAGAACGTTGATCTCTGCAGCTGTGTATACTGTAACCACGCGTGAATCTATAGCGCAGTATGTGGATTCGCAGACACATGCTCGTTTCTCTAAAAAAAGTCAAGTGCGCATTCGTGTCCGCTTTGTTCATTATGAGGCAAGGCACCATGTTAGCACTGCAATGTGGCCTTCGTATCATGTAGATGATAATAATACTAATGATAATAAAATACCATGCAGCTTGTTCCTCTTAGTACTCTCGCCGGCTAGATGGAGTCCCCGCCACGCCGGAGAACATTTTATTGCTCCTATCGAATCTCCTTCTTGCTTCACCTGGTGTTGAACTTGTACGTGTGCGGCTTTTCAACATACGCCCTGTGGTACCAGACCTACAGCGAACCGGTAAGTCCTCCTCGTACCATATAATCTTTGGTTTTATCATTTCTTGCATGCTGCACCGATTGTAATATCTCAATTAAAGAACAAGCTGAACTGGATAGATACATACAGCAATATCAAGCAGCCATTTCTCTCAAGACAATTCCGAATGTAGTCACTAGAAAGGAGTCCATGTCAAAGTGCACTCGCGAATGAAAAATATTAATTTAGAACTGCCCATCCTCAAGACCTCAAGACTTGATTGCGGTTTATAAAATTTACAGACACCACGGGCATGTTGGAATCTATGTTAAGCGGTTATTTAGTTAGTCGGTTAATTTAAATCGCAAGAACTAAATGCGATGCATACAGTTGTGTGCAATTTCATCGTATGGAATGCATAATCTCACGCAATGTTAACGTGCTGGCGGCCAGAACACTGAAATAAGAAACTTGTCCAGACATCTCAGAATTTGTTGATTTTTTCATCTCCTGGGGGATCGATTTAAGATTTTACAAATCCTGTAGCATTTTTAAACGTTGAATTCTTGCAAGCACGCTTAGTAAAGTACGCCCTATGTCTCAAGGATAAGCGTGAAACATGGTTTTGGATAAAACCCGTTGCTCCTTAAAGCTCACGGACACAATCATAGATTACGGTCGCATCAGGCCCCAGAAAGCGCCCCCTATATGCTAAATAATAGTGGTATGCTTTCTAGTAAACTACACCCGACAGAAAAGTTTAGGCGTGCATGGGCCCTCGTGGTTCATGACCAGTGGTCATTTCCTTGCTCCATTCTAAGTTTAATTATCTTTCATAGAAGAAGAAGAATGAAAGGTAATAGTCGAGAGTGAAATAGGCCCATCTGCGAGGTGCTTGCGACCCTAAAACAATAGCAGCAATGCACTACCACTTCGTAGAACTTCTTATGCCACATTCTGCAGTACACTGAAGACCGCGGCGTAACCATGGGAATCGCAGTGCTACGTGGAGTCAGCGGGGTGTTTGCTTCAAGTTACGTAATTAGCTAGGCAGTCCTAATCGATTGCGGGCGAATCCAGCTGTTCCGCAGCACATGAGGCGGTACCGGCTGGTAGTAGCGACAACAGCAGTGTGGTGGGGGTACTTGTCCAGCGCCATTGCAATCTGCCCACATATGGGAACACCTCGCTTGCTTGAGTAAAAGTGCACTCAGCCGTTGTGGCGAACGCATTGTCACACTGCTACAAGTGGTGTAGACAGACTGCTATGTGGTCCTGGTCGCACGTTGGCAAATTTAACAAGATGAGCGAAGAAGGCTGTGTGGCGAAAACTGTCCATTCGTGATCCCATATGTGTCCATACATTTAAGGATCTTAGTGCCCAGGCGCGCGCGCTCTAAAACAGCTTCCCCCTGCTTTTCTCATCATCGTCATCGTCATCATTTCTCATCATCATCATCGTCGTAATAATAATCATCAAAACATTAATTGGCCTCTATTCACAGTATATTTTGCGGTAGTCCGTCAGGGTCTTCTTGGACGCTCTTGATTGGCTTTACCAGGGTAGGGGCCTTTTGTCCAAGGCCCCAACGGCCTCAGCTGCCCTGCGTGCTCGCTGCACGAGACCAATTTGGTCCTCGCAGCGGTTAGTAGTGGTGGCGATGGTGCTGCCCCAGGCGCATTAAGCTTATCAGACTGAGCCGGCATTCGCGCTGCCAGAGTGTTGCTTTCGGGCCACAAGGAACCGTTAGCATAGATGACGCCACCCACTAAGCGCCTCGCGGAAATGTTGATTCTTTCTCGTATCCCTTATGGATAAAATCGGCGTGTTCGGCACACGTTCCGAGCTCGTTTTTATGCTTTCCGTCTACAATGACTCCCAGTGGTCATTACGATTGTGCTATCATTTCAGAACCGCTGTTCTCGAAATTCGTGCAGGGTTGATATCACCCAAAGCTATTCCAAACAGTTTCTGTTCAATTTCTGCAAGCAACCTTCCGTGATAGGTAAAAACATTGTTTGTCCACGCTCACCTCACCTGTCTGTCACGCGAAGTCACGAAAACCGCAAAAACTTACCATCTGATATGATGTGTAAACACTGATTATGTTAGGTTAGACCAAAATAACGAAAATGAGTATTTCCGACTATACCACTTTTCTCGCTTTTTTTGCCATTAGCCCTCTGTTAATCGACAAAAGCTTTTCGGCTGTGCCCACTTCTCATGTCGGTCACCCGACTGTGTGTACGACGTGTACGCAATAAAGATGCGTTATTATGCCCAACAAAATTGACTTTTTTTCGGAATAACCGGAAATTGCCCAGTTATGAAAGGAGCAAGAGACGTCGGCCTGTACCGATCACTTGGACACTGGCTACTCGGAGTTGCCGCGGTGCATTAATTCATTTGCCTATTTTAAACGTTTTTGTGCGTGACAGTATTACGTGGTCGAGCCCTCCTGGCAGGTTTACATCACTCTCTTGTTCAATCAAGATTCTCTTAGCGGCGCTTAGCGCCGCCGCGATTTTCAACCAGGCACCGTGCGCTAAGTAAGAGAAAGCGCGCCAATTTCAGACACCGGCACCGCCCTCCTCACCCTGTTATCTACTTTCAATGCGCTAGCTCGTCCCCAGCGAAACCCTCTCTACTACTGTGTGCTCCTCGCCTCTTCCCATTCAAATGTATAAACACCTATCAAGATAAGCAATGCACGCCATAATACGAAATATAGTGGTTAGATATGTTTTGCGTAATGGTTAGATATGTTTTGCGACGGCCAAATGTCTTTCATGTTAAAGAGACATCATTCAGCTCGTTTGAAACATGCTTAAGGAATTTCCTTAACCATGGCGAACGATTACGAACATATAACTTAACAAACCTGCTTTTGTAAATGACATGAGCAGGTGCAAACAGGTCGAGTTGCAGTATTAGAGGTCGGCTTCACGACGCTTTGCGCACAATTACGTATTGAAAGCGTTGTCAAGTCTGTCCTTGAATGACATACCAGTGTATTGAGGGGTTGACTAAGGTTACCATCTTGTGAACCGCTCTACAAACTCTCATCTTCCCAAAGCTGAAAACAACTATCGTAACTCGTCCGAGTTTTGGACACTCTGGCTGCTGTGCTCAAGGGTTGGCGCTCTTATGCAACACTTCCGACAGCCCAGGAGCACAAAACGTGATTCCGCCACCTGTTTGCAGGCGTTCTTTATGGCGAGCTGACAGCTGTTTTGCGAGATGATGGCGTCAAACGTAGTGCAACTACCAATGATTACACGAGAGTTACCGTGTCGACAGCAAATGAATTTACCAGCTGTCTAAACTGTCCCCATATACAAGGCATTGTATCCATCGGCGTAAGAAGTTCACCAATGAAATTATCTTAATGTGTTTTGCCGATGGGCCGGCGTAGAATTTTCCGGTTGTGTTTTGGCTTGTCTATGTTCAAGCTGCCACGTACTACACCGACGTTTTATTAGTTTATTTATTTATTCATAAATAAATAAATAGTCACTGAATGTCACGCAGACTTCCAGAGGTGGATATTGCTGCTTGACGTGCATTTGGCAGCTGCCGAACTAGGTACACGTGGTTGCTGTTGCAACTGCGCTGGTATTAAAGCGCTTCCTAAATTTCAAGCTGTGTTTGAAGGCTCTTGGAGGCCCTATTATATTTCTCTGATCGTGTAGACCAGAGCTTAAGTAGTTGTAGCTGCGAAAGTCAAGCTTTTCTGATAACCGATGATGATTATTAGAATAACCAGGGAAAAAAGCGAAAGAACACAGTTAAGTAGCTCGTCGAAGCGAGACATCTGGCCAGAGGTATTAAAATGATCCGTTCTATGGTGCAAAGAGAATTGTTGGCTTCCAGGCACGCTGTATGTTTTTATGCAAGTTTTCAGGAACAAAGGAGAAAAAAATACTCGTTAAGCCCCTAATGAGTATTTATTTCAATTTGTTCCTGAAAACTTTATTAACAACATATGGCGTGTGCCTGGAAGCTGACCCTCAGTAACGAGTATTTATTCTCCTATAGGAGTTCAAAAGGAATATATTATAACAAAAGAACTGCAATGTTTATGGCAGAGTGTCGCTCGCGTTGAAGTTTGGCGATAAACGCGAGAAATGGTGTTTATCTCATAATGGCATTTTCACTCGCTCCTGTCCCCGCCACGTCATCAGCTGATGAGTGGCTGCTGCGAGCTGTCGGAGGAGCAATACCGCGTGCTGCGGGACAATTACGTCACCATGACGTTGCGGAAACTGAACCAGACGGGACCGCTGGAGTACTTGCCTGACTGCGTCATATTAGCCAACGCTACGATGCAGCTGGCGCCGCAGCGGTGTTGCCGCAACCGTCATCTACTCTCCCTTACTATGCCGGGCGACGCCTTCAAGGTAGGTGGGCTGGAACCGGGAAGGAGCCAGCCATCTTCCGTGGCGAATTGACACTGCAAGTTTGGCTTGTTAGACTGGGTTCACAGCCGCGTTTACATCACAGCCGCGATGACAGCCGCGTTTACATGAATGCGACAGTGGCGCGTCGCGCCACATTTCCAGCGCATCGCTTTGATGTAAGTCGCGGGCTAGGAAAACGAATCGCATTAATGTGCTGGGACAAAGTATAATGAGGCGCATGTAAACAATGGCGTATTACATCCAGGGAGACATGGAAAACAAACTGCTGCCTGCGTGTGGCTTTCTCCCAATCAAATTCGAAACGCTGTCACCGCAAGCAGGTTTCCGGCTTTTATTGCGAGAGGGTGTTTCGGCGCGCGTCGTTCCTCTCTCCTCTTAACCTTCGCGTAAATTGTCGAAGCTTCTAGACTCCGTTGATCACATCGGCTATCTGTCGCGTATGCGCTCTCTCCTTTGTCGAACCTGCCGCGGGGCCGACGTGCTCTTTCACTGGCTTGCGTGACACGCGGCGCGCGCTTTGATTTCGCGAACTTTTGTGACGGTGCCTTTGAGTACAGTTTAAAATGGGTGCAATGCCGTCAACTAACGGCTGGCGAAGGGTTAATGCTGACGTATTGCAGTCGGACCAACCAATTGAATGAACATTAGGTTTATTCTTGCTTGTAAACATAAAAACCAGCTTGCTCACACCACAGCAATGTAAATATTTTTTCGAAATTGCGGAGGCCAAAATCATGGTAAACATAACAATCCGTCATTTTGTTACAAGACAGTACCGCGAAGCTTTAAGAGATGCATGTGCTGTCTAACATTTTCGTGCTGTCTTAGCAGCCAAACTCGGCGGCGAATACATGCAGTAGGGCCAGGGCCCTACTGCCTGTATAAAAGGCAAAAACCTTTTACGCTAGAATTGTTCGCAAGACAAAGTGTTTGCCAATTTGGATGCTTTACATATTCTTAGCCAAGGCTTCCGACCATTGACAAAAAGCGCTGACGAACGAGAACCTTCCTGAATTCACCGCCACAGTAATCCGGTATGTGTTGAATATGGGAAATAAATCCGTGGTTGTGACCTGAAAAGGGCTGCATCGAGTTCATTGTTAGCAGTGACACGTTTAGCCATCTGCGTAGTAAAATGAAACAAGACAATGAAGAAACCTGGCATCGACAGGTGCCTAAAGCATTGCTTAGACTGGCCTAATAAGATAGTGCGTGCATGGAAACTATAGTTTCACCTATTTTACTTTTTATGTTTGTATGTGGGCGTGTATGTGCGCATCTTTCTAGTAATTCAAATTAACTCTACTTTACCTGTCCTCTGAAACAAAGAAAAGCCTCCTCTGCCTGTACAACTCTATATGGACCTCCGGCGAGATCCCCTCTGCCTGGAAAGAGGCCATAGTAATCCCTATCTTGAAGCACAGCAAAGATCCATCGTCCGTATTCAGTTATCGGCCCATAGCTCTAACAAGCTCCATCTGCAAAGTCTTCGAGAAGATGATAAACCGCCGTCTGATACATTTCTTAGAATCAAGCAAGCTGCTTGACCCATACCAGTGTGGGTGTCGCGATGGCCGATCCACCACTGACCATCTGATACGCATAGAGGCTCAGATTCGTGAAGCCTTTGCCCACAAGCAATTCTTCCTGTCTGTTTTCCTCGATATGCGAAAGGCATACGACACCACGTGGCGGTTGGGAATACTGAGAGACCTCGCACACTTTGGAATACGTGGCAATATGCTGAATATCATTGAAAGTTATCTGTCCAACCGCAGATTCCGTGTTCGTGTGGACAATGCCCTATCAAGACCATATACGCAGGAAACTGGAGTACCACAGGGTGGTGTGCTTAGTTGCACCCTCTTTATCATAAAAATCAACTGTCTGCGTCTGTACATCCCACGCAACATATTTTATTCAGTATATGTCGACGATGTACAAATAGGGTTCACCTCATGTAACCTTGCAATCTGTGAGCAGCAGGTTCAGCTTGGTTTGAACAAACTATGTAAGTGGGCAGACGAGAATGGGTTTACGCTTAACCCACAAAAGTCCACATGCGTCCTCTTCTCCAGAAAGAGAGGTCTGCACCCTGATCCCAACATCGAGATGCAGGGTGAGGGTCTACCTGTAAAAACGGAACACAAATTCTTGGGCGTAATTCTAGACACAAAGCTAACATTTATCCCGCATCTAAAGTATCTAAGAAACAAGTGCATGAAAACAATGAACATCTTGAAAGTGTTGTCTCGCACTGCGTGTGGTAGTGACACAAGATGTCTATTAAATCTCTTTAAGAGGCTCATCCGATCCCGTACAGACTATGGTTCCGTTATATATCACTCTGCGACGCGGAGTGCCTTAAAGATGTTGGACCCTGTCCACCATCTGGGTATCCGCCTTTCTACGGGTGCGTTCAGAACAAGCCCCGTAGAAAGCCTCTACGCTGAATCAAATGAATGGTCGCTCCATCTGCAGAGAACGTACTTATCCTTTGTGTATTTCGTAAAAGTAAACTCAAGCAATACACACCCTACCCACACAACACTAAACGATCTGTCCAGTGCCCAAACCTTTCTTAACCGCCCTTCCGTGAGAAAGCCCTACGCACTGCGAGTAAGAAGTCTTGCCGAAGAAATGGATGTGTCGCTCCATGAGCACGATGTCATGCCCCCTCCTGTAGAGCTGCCGCCATGGCAGTGGCAGCTGATTGACTGTGATCTGTCCTTCATTGATGTCACAAAGCATGCGCCGGTCGCACATATCCGTATGCACTTCCTCGAATTGCAGCACAAATACTATTGTCCAGAATATTTTACTGACGCTTCAAAGTCGAAAACTGGCGCGTCTTACGCAGCGATCGGTCCGTCCTTTTCGGCTGCCGGAGTTCTCCACCCAAACACAACGATCTTTACAGCGGACGCCTACGCCATCCTGGCGGCGGTTAAACACATCAAACAATTACACATACCCAAGGCAGTCATCTAACTGATTCTTTAAGCGTGCTGAAGTGTTTAAAAACTCTAAGTAGGCGCAGAAACCCCGTAATTATAGCTCTCTATTCCATCATTTGCACCGTGTATGCATCCAAGCAGCAAATTGTGCTGTGCTGGGTGCCAGGGCATCGCGAGATCGAAGGGAATGAGTTGGCCGACACACTAGCCACATCTGCTCATACAGACGCTGCCACTTCGCCCATAGCCGTCCCTGTAATGTACCTAAAGCCATTTATCAAGAAAAATGTCAGAGCCTACTGGCAACGTCTGTGGGACAGAGAAACGAACAACAAACTACATACTATCAAGCCTCATCTCGCTCATTGGCCGTCAGAATCGAAAACACGCTACACACAGGTTACGCTTTGCAGACTCAGGATAGGACACACATACAGTACACACACATACCTATTGTCCGGTGGTGATCCGCCTGTCTGTGATGAATGTGGCGAGCCACTAAGTGTACTTCACGTCCTCCTGCAATGCCCTGAACTGGAGCCTCAGAGGAAAAAACATTTTCCGTTAACATTACGGCAGAATATTCCATTGCATTCATGTATGTTTTTGGGCAATGAACCTCTTTTTAACTACCAATCACTTCTCGCGTTTTTAAAGTATATACATAATTTCCGAGTTATCTATCCAGGTGACGTGTAGCACGGCCTCCCTGCAGAGGCCGCTGCTGCGGTATTTATATTAAAGGACGCACGTACCTCCTGGTGTTTGTCCACAAAGGCCTTCGGTAGGCGTCGTGCAAGTTTTATACTAATCATTTTAGCACCATGACCATTTCTCATACATTCACGACCCACAGATCATTCCACACCTCACTGCCATAATTCTATTCGATATATGTTTTACGCTTCTATACCGCGATTTGTTCTTAGGCCCCTTTACAGCCACATAGCATCCTATCAACGGAGCTCACTGATCATGGCAAACATACCATTCATTGTCTGGCGCTCTTTGGCCACATTTGGCCCTTGCGCCACAAAACACCAAATATCATCAAATTAACTGTACTTTCTTGAGCGTAACTTCATCATCACTACTGGTAGGAGCGATAAATTCGCGTTTTAAATAACAAAACTTATTCCGTTTTAATACTCGGTATTGTTTCTGCTGTAAGAATTCCATAATCTATGAAGTATATACGCGCTGTACTTCTGCGACTGCGCGTCATGAGAGACCTGTGTCAGGCATTCACTGCTTTTAGTACCTGCCTCCCGATGAAATTTGATGTAGTTTCAAGGGATAAAATTTAATTTAAACAAGAAGATGTCGATGTCGTTGTCACTAGAATGGCAACTTTTGCAGGTCTACGAACGTCCACTAAACTGCGGATACGTGGCCTGCAAGGACAGCTCTAACCGCTGGGAAATGTGGCTCTCCACTTTCGTCATCTGCTTGTTGGTGTACAAGATGGCGTACTCGAGTACCACGAGCGAGTACGCTCTGATGCGCCTGATGGAGGAGATAAGAAGACACGCGCTGACCGCCTCTGAGGAGCGTCGCAGCTTGCCGGAGCCGCAAGCTGCGCCCTCTGTCGGCCGATGAGCAGTCTAGGAATAACCGGTATGCCCCTTCTCCTTCTTTCTGATGTTTTACGTGCCAAAACCAGTTCTGATTATGAGGCACGCCGTAGTGGAGGGCTCCGGATTAATTTTCACCAGCTGGGGTTCTTTAACGTGCACTACAACGCAAGCATACGGGCGTTTTTGCATTTCACCTCCATCAAAATGCGGCCGTCGATTGCAGCAGTTATAGGCGACTTGCACCTGACAGTATGCGCATGAATGCGGCGCATCCACTTTAATGTATTACCAATGCAGTACCCACGCCGGTCGCCAGGTACGCGGAAGAAAACGAAAGGACATTCCAAACGACAACCCAGAATGCTTCATCTCTCCTATGACGGTCACACTGCAAGCTTTGCCGAATTTTGCCCGTGTTCACGAAAAAAGCTCTTACGCTAGACCTGCTCGTAAGAGCGAATTCCAACCAATCGTGCAGCTAAAGATATTTTTAACGAAACCAGCCGCGGCCAATGGCCAAGAGCGCACATGAACGAAAGCTTAGTGTAGTCAACCCCTCGCTATTAAGAATGCTTTGCCATCGGCCGGTCACCTTTCCTAATGATATTGGTGTTAATAGTGATATTGGTGGTGGTGATAGTGTTATGAACAATTCTAGCGTAAGATCTTTGTATTATTAAGGGCACTGGGGCCAAATTCACAAAGGTTTTCGGTCATAAGTCCCCTTCGCTATTGGCTGGCACCCTTCGCAATAGTATTCCCAGCATCAGGATTGACACTTGCCAAGAACTTTAATGAAAGGTCCTGAGGAAAAAGATTGGGGGCTGCCGAAGGATCCCCTAATAAATTGGTGGCTGAAATATTGTCGTTCTAAACATTCTAGCGTAAGTCACGTCTCCTTCAGTTCACTTCTACTCATCACTAAGCTATATCTGTTCCTGCGCAGAATTCTCGGCGAACACTTTCGCACTTTCGGGGATATGGCCACATTCGCTAGATTTCGCGTGAATCAACACTGGACGTATGGGCCGTGTACTTCGAAGCGTCCGGTGCGGAGTCACTCGAAATTTCGCGAAGGTGCTCGTATCACCGAAAGTGATCGACAGAGAATACTGACCCTGAAGCTGCGGTCACTGCGGGAAGCTTCAGCGCAAGGTGCCTTTACAATGAACGCGACTCGTTGGTGCTCTCGACGCGGATCTTTCCCGCTTTCTTCTCTTCGTGCGTGCAAACCGCCTCATCCTCAGTGCCGCCAATAGCCGCCGCCGTCGGTACGACGAGCCTCGAAGTCCTCGCATTGGAAGTTCATTTTATTCACCCTGCACGTCGCGACTAGTTCACTGCGATTCAGTGCGAATGCCACGAAGAACAAGTCCTTCACCTGTTTTGCACTACCTCTTCCACAAGTGCACAAGATTGTTGTTGTGAACTTGTCTTGCACGAAGCCTGCACATGGCGAAATGAATTACGACGTGCAGACGACGCCGTGTAGAAGTGGTCAAGCGAATAGCGAGATGCAGCACATGTAGAACGACAGTTTAGTAAGTGCAAACGAATACAATGGACCTCCTATATTTAAAGCGACACAAACGCGCTAACTAATTTGATCCCTATAAGCAAATTACTCGAGTACAATACCCAAAAAGCTGTTTGTAAGAGGCTTGTCAGGCCTGAATAACACAAGAATGACAGATGGGTGATGGAACAGTTCCCGCACCCCACCTTGCCATAACTCCATATATTTTGCGGCGCCTTCTCAGGCCCCAGTTAAGTTCGTGTCACTGCAAGCTGAACTACAATGTATTCTAAGAGAGACAAGGGATGAACTAAGACAGTTACGGAATTACTTCGCCACCGTAGCCAAGAGAAAATACATCGAAATCAGTTATGTCAGACTAGCGTACTGGTGCTGGGGATTCAGCACGCAATTGCAAAACTGGAAGTTTGCACCTCGTTTTATCTTCTAATATAGCAAAATATCATACCACCTAACGCTGAAAAACAGATTGAAATGCTAAACAGAACCCGCACCATACTGACGCGAGACAGAAGAGGAAGACCGGCACCGAAGCAGAGGTCAGCATTAGGCCGGCACCGAAGAAAAGGGGGTAGAGGTGTTGCTCCTCGCCATCTTGGCTGGTTACTACGCCTGTGCTACTCGCCTATTTTGTAAATATTTGTAAATATACGTTTTTGCGCAACAATATTGTCAGTGCTGACACTCGCCTCGTGAGGCAAACAAAACGTCATATATATGACCCGTTGTCTCATGTCCGGACTGAAACGCACGAACAACTCATTTATTCACGCTGAAATGCCAGAACGCGCAACACAAAACCGGCTGCCGCGAGTCGGTTATCACCATGCCGCGTTTAATCAAGCTGCCATCGCCGTCGCGCCGTCGTAGTCACGCTGTCGTGGTTTGGTTGTCGCCATACCGAGTTCGTCAAGCTGCAATCTTAGTCGCGCTGTCATCGTCATCACACCGTAGTAGTCGCTCAGCCAAGGTCGTTCTGATTGTCAGGCTGACATGTCGTCTGCCAAAACATGTCCATGATAGTTTGCGTTGTAGTCAATAAATACGTCGACCGACGTCAGCAGAATCCTCCAGAATTGTTGATGATGTGTCCACTTGATTTCTACGGTCCTTGGTAGCTTCAACAATTGCAGATAAAATCTTGAAATATCAATCAATGCAGCTCCTTCACGGGAAAATTATGTCAAGCCCCATAGAGACGACTCTCTACCTTGTATGCTTCACTGGGCCTCATATGTGCTCTTTTATGAAGCGCCTGAGGCACAAAACCTCTGTAGTAAAAAAAAGAAGGTACGAAAGACTGTTGCCACTGTCATAAGCGCCTGGGCAACTTCAGGGACAAGCTTACCTCACCGTCTTTCATGGTACTGTGATGTTATAGGCTTGCTATATTACATCGAAGCTATTAACGGCTCACTCTTCGATGGTCGCGTCCGGATGTAGAAAAAAAATTTCCTTGGCCATATGACGTACGTGCGAGTGAAAACGCGCGAGGGACGCGAGCTTTCACGGGGAGCGAACGCACGGCGGAAAGCAAACGCGACTTCTTCCGCCGCACGAAAGGCCGTGGGGGGACGGGAGGGAGGGGAGGCGACGTTTAGCTGCGGCACCAAATGCGTATCTTGCGACCGGGCGCAAGGGGAATTGGCGACTCAATCTCCCACGCGAAAGGAGAGCAGCGGGAAAGCGGCGCGGGAGGGAGGGGTTGCGGTTTCTGCTCTGCGAGCAACTTGTACTTTGCGTGGCGCCGGGCGGTCGCACGCACCGTATCTTGAAAGCGATCTGCAACACGACTCCTACCTTTGTATGCACTGTGCTTTCGCCGCTCAGTTTCCGTTGAAGCGATAGACCGCATGAACCTTCGCTCGCTGCGGCTGGCGCGCTTGCTCCCGCCAGCATTTTGACAGCGGTTGTATGCGGTCACACAAACAACGCGCAGAACTGTTGTCGAAGGTGGCGGCGTTTTGCCCGCGTTCGCAGCGAACGCGTGGGGAATTGGTGACGTGTTTATGAAGAACGTGCCAACCTTTGCCGTACACCCTATTGTGGTGTACCGGTAGCGACTATAAGGCCACTAAATAATTGAAAACCACCGGATCATATATATTTCTGCTTCTCTAATAGTTCAAATAACCAATTTCACCATCACATCCTAATAGTCGTAATTGGAAATACATATTTCCCGCCATAGTACAGCTTAGAGCACTGCACGGGCTGATTTTTTCAGCAGGAGCCCGGCCTGGGCCCGTTTTTACGTTGGGCGGCCCGCCCGAGCCCGATGAAAACTTTTATGGTGAGACCCGGAAAAATAATCTACGTTACCCGCCCGGCCCGGCCCGCCACCCCTTTACCTTAGGCCCGAGCCCGGCCCGAGCCCGGCTCGAAACTTTCCCGAACCCGGCCCGAGACCGAAAAATACATGCATTTCAGAGTTGAGATGCCCGAGAATAACTCGCTGCACGTTACATGCACACCCCCAGAAAGCCCGAGCCCGGCCCGGGCCCGTCAAAAAACTGCTCTACCCAGGCCCGGCCCGGTCCATGGGCCGGGTCGGGCCCGGGCTTTCGGGTAAGCCCGAGCCCGTGCAGTGTTCTAGTACAGCTTCGCTGGTCTTCCATCTCCACCCCAATGGAAGGGCTGACAGTTTATTTTTTATTTTTTTTTCATTCACAGGTTCTTGACCAATGGCCACTCCGCAACAAGCAACCAAGCCAGCCCAAACATTCGCGTTGCCAGCAATCACCCGTGTTTTCCGCCAGGATGGGCTCCGCAGAGAAATTGCACAAAACATTTTTATATTGTCACGAACAATGTGAACGAGGATTGTGCAGAAAATTTTGCTGCGACACCTGCGACACAATTCTTATATAGTTCAAGCGCACTAAATTTTGGCGCTTTCCAAATTTTCTCGCCCTGACATAATAATAATGTTTTTTTTCCTCATAAATGCTTCCGCGTAAAAGACGCGTTAGATTTACTCGAAGACTGGTAGAGTATAAGGTATCAAGGTTCGGGAACCGCGGCCGGATTTCTTTCCGGTGTGGAGACATCAAAAAATTATTATTCGCAAACATGTTTACAACGCTGCACCGGATACCTTATATAGTTTATCCTCCCCTATGTCAACACATTCAACAGTGCTACGGATTTGTCCGCATGCGCAGGTTTGCTCAAATGGAAGCAGAGGCGGACTCTCTGGCGAATTGCAGCCAAAGAGAGAAAGAAAAATGTTTATTAATAAATGAATAATGAAAGGTAAAACCCAACACAATTAAATTTCAATTTTCTACTACGAAGGTTAACAGACAACAATAAAATGCTAACTAATATGCATCGCATGCATAGCGATGATAAGGAACAAATGTTGAAGAAAGAGCACGTAAACTACTCCCGGGCTTTCGCAGGAGATGAATGTCTTTAAATGAAGAAACGAAATTGGTCTAGAAGCATCACGAGGGAAGTTTAATCGTCGCTTCTTTATTTATTTTTTTTATTTTTGACTCCCACTAACCGCTGATGAAACATGAAAACACTAATTCGAACTTCCCGCACTAGCTCGCCTTGACGTCATGGATTTGGACGGCTTCTGGGGGCTATTGAACGTTTTTTTTTCTTTACTGGTAAACACAACTGCATTTCTTTGCGACATGCCCAATACCCTGTACCACATGGTATGGAAGTGTGGGCGCGACTTACGACACAACAACATTACAGCACCGCCACATTATCAGTGGGAGGATCGACTGATGTGCGCTGGCCTGGAGGTCCAGGAACGCCTGGTAGACAGGGCCAAGCTGGCGGCGCAGGTCCATGGCTTCCTGGACTAGGGAGATAAGCTACATTATTTCTAAAAGGTTAAAGGCCGGACCAAAGCTTGCAACAAGTTTCAAGGACTTTTACTCAGGCACGACTGTCCAAATACGGTAAAGTGTGCAGTAATTCGTGAAGGCACAATTACCTATTCGCATTGTGGTTTAGGTGTAACATTCAATGCTCTGAACTTTCATCTTCATTTCTTCATTTAACAGTCAACCTATTACCAAAAGGTTAACGATAACAAAATGTTGACAAAGTACTTCATCAGTGTAAGGTGATACTCCTTACGGTCACTTGACTCTAAATAGAAATTACGAGTCCCCAATTCTTCAATACAGTAAGCCCTTATGAACTCTTACTCTGATATCTCGAATTATCGGATAATTCGAATTTTTTTCCAGGCACGGCGTCAATACCATGGGTTTTCCTCCCATTATCTCCAAACGCCAGTGTGCCGAACTCCGGATATCTCGAAACTTATACTGCGAAAATGCTGAAGGAAAAGACAGCACCGAAACATTTTTTTTTCTTGCGCGGCTATATCCCCAAAGAGTAAAACCAGGGCCGGTGTTTTGTAGCGATGCCTTTTTGTGCTTTCCCGCTTGGTCTTCGGTCAGAGCGACGGCCCGCTCACGTTATCAACGGGATCGGATCGCTCACGTGGGTGGGAAGCATAGAATAAAGCATAAAGCAGCGCTACAAAATACCCGCCCAGACCTACAATTTCGTCGCAATGCTTTTTGCTTGATTCTACATCCCCCTCATATTCAGTTCTCGGCCAGCTGATCCCACTGATTACGTGGGCGGAGCGTCGCTACGGCCGCTGACGAGCGCAGAAAGTGCGAGAAAGAGTAGCGTCGGCCAGAGGCGAGCCCGCCGCCACTTGTAAACACGCTAGCCACGCACGGCAATGCCGCTTTGTCAGTGCTCAGAACGACTCTCTGTGGAGATTATCCTCGGTCGGAAACTCTGGGGAAGCGAGCACGTTCGCGAGATTTTAGATGTGGAGCATCTCATTAGCCCCGAGAACGACCTACAGGGGCGCTGCGAGCGCCGCTCGCGTGACGTCAGGGCACGGACTCGTGCCTGTCTGCTGCCGTTCAAGCGCTGTCCGGGCACCTTCTGCAGTGTTTCCGTTTGTTCGCTGTGGTTCCCTGTGCTTGTATACTTATGACGGTCATCTCAAATACATTTTTATGACGTCTTCAGTCGCGCAAACTTATCCAAAGAGCTTATTTTCTAAACGACAATTTATTTCTCAAGGGCAACGCTGCAGTGCCAGCCGAAGGAGCTCAGACGAGCCCACTGCGTGTTGTTCATGCGCGGATCTAGACTTTGCAGATTGAGGGACTAATAAAAAAGCATAAATATCACGTGACTGATAAAAGCATAAACGCATAAACATAGCACATAAGAATTCAGTTTGGATGCCATACCTGCAGTGGTGAACGAGCATGTCACTATGTCTGCTACATATGACTGCTGCATTTACTTTGATTTTAACCCATTAAAAGGTGTTTGCTTACGACGAGTAGCTCCTGGTATAATATCTAATTGTTCATTTCTTCACAGAAATGCTCGGCAGTAACACGAGGACCTGATACTGCAGTTTAGATTCAACCAGTACCACTTGCTTCTTTAACTGCTTCTGAAAATTAGGCCGTTCTTCAACGGTTAATTTGAAGTGGCAGTAATTTGAAGTAAAGCTAATTGAGGCTTACAGCTATTTTCAGAATACGCAAAGGAATGTACCAATGTTTATTCACTGTTCCGTGCTACACGTTCAACTCACTTGTGCAATTTACTGCTGCTTGTTCCTTGAGGAACAGACACCACTAATCTGTTTGGCGAACTGACAGACTACCCGGCCGAAATTGTTTAGTGAAATATGCCTTTTGGACCGTATGACTGCAGCTAGAAAGAAGCCGAAGCCTCATTCATTAGCAGTATGAGGATTATTGAAGATATCATTATTACCCTGTGGAGGTCAAAAATTATATCATTCATTTGAGGCTTGTGGTGTCTTCTCGATGAGGCGGGTATGTGAGGTTCTTTTTTATGTACTGACGAAGAAAATAGTTCTCAGTCTGTGTAGTAAGACAACGCAGGATCGAGACATCGTGAGGCGGAAGGCGCTTGAATTTTCCTCTTCAGCGCAGCCAAAGCTGCGCTGTACAGCCTCGAGTATACCTTAGGCATTGCAATTGGCGCTTAAATAACTGCTTCATGGTTTCAATTCGAAGTTGTAGTGAACTGATGGGTTTCGCGAATAATGCGTGCCTCGCCATATCGACAGTCAGTAGATTTATTTGCGTAAGGGCTGTGCCATGATGTCGATAAATGCAACTGAGGGTCACTACGAAACATTTTCTCGCTTGCAATTGATGGGCTCTCGATCTTAACCACGAAACTGTTCTTTTAGATGATTGCTGTTATGGTATTCGTGAAGTATATACATACTATATGTCTCTCTATCTCTCTCTCTCTCTGTGTGTGTGTGCGCGTGTGCGTGTGCGTGTGCGTGTGTGTGTGTGTGTGTGTGTGTGTGTGTGTGTGTGTGTGTGTGTGTGTGTGTGTGTGTGTGTGTGTGTGTGTGTGTGTGTGTGTGTGTGTGTGTGTGTGTGTGTGTGTGGCGCCATCGTGTTAACAGCCGTTTTCTGCAATGCGCTTTCTGGGTGCCTCTTTCAGAGAATGGTGAAAGTATTAGCAAACGTTTTCATGCAACTCTTCCTTCTTACGATTAATAAAGTAGCCATATTTGACTAGCAATGCAATGTCTCTCATAGCTAAGCACTAAGGGAATGTTCAGTGTTTTGCGGAGCGTCATACTCAACTTCGTGTGTTGAAATTGCAGACATTCTTTTTACGCAAAATTTATGGACAGACACTGCGCTTATACGCATTGCAAAACCAGTAGAACCCTTCAATGCTACATAGCTTGCGACATCCGCGCCGCAAATTTTCACGACTCGCGGTTTTGAAGAAGAAACTGCCGTTGAGGCATGACAGTAAAAATAAGCCGACATATCCTTCAATAAGTACGGCTCGGGCCACCAATACCCCAAGCATACACGAAGGGAACGAGCGCGCGCAGCAGCCGAGCGAGCGCCGTCCTGGCCGTGACGTCACTCGTAGAGGGCGTCACTCCAACTTCTCGCCGCTAATAGCGGCGGCCTGTCCCGCGGCGTCGTTGGCGTCGGCGTCCGTCCGCACCTCTCCTCATTCTCTCCACGCCAGCTGTGCGATAACGCCTCTCTCCTCCTCTCCCCCTCTCCACGCCATCTGTTCGATAACGTGCTTCTCCCTCCGTGTCTTCATCCGCCACCTGTGCGATAGCGCACGCAAGCGCGATTCTCTCTCTCTTCCTCCTCCCCGCGCCAGCTGCTTATATTGACCCTTTTCGCGGCAATCCCGTGGGCGCTGCCATGTTTGATCACGTGGTGACACGTCCATTGCTTGCATCAACTGCCTCCGCTGCCTCCTTGTTTACAATGGAAGTGAATGACGCCGGCGCGGCTTATAAAACCTCTGTTTTCGGAGATATCGTAGACGGTGACTAGGTGGACGGCACGAAGCTTTGATCACAGCTTCAGAGAACATGCAAAAGCGCTTTCGGAGCTGATTAAGCTATGTCCAAACGGCGCGAGCAGCGTATATTGTGCTTGTTGTAAAAGCGGGGCTAAATATGTATACCAATTGCTATCCAAGCTTTCCGATTATGAATTCACTCTGGATAAGTGTGTTTTGCTCTTTATTGTTTATTCGGCAAATATTTTGAAGCAGTGGCTTGTCAGTTTCTGACTCAGTGAAGTTCCTCGGTGCGGCCACTATCTGATTATTAATCGCTCGCGGGTGTGCTTAGTTCCGATTGATTTGTTCTTGCTGCGCACAAGGCTTGAAACGTAGCTGTTTTGTACATTGTAATACCCTGTAGCAAATATATATTACAGCTGGTAACTCACTTACTCTTGTGGACCGTCACGAAACATTCAACTTTGACCATTCGTGCGCCATAGGTGTAGTCCGTCATTTATTGTGCGTATACAGTGCGCATATATTCAAGTGTGCGCCCATTCACTTATTCTTGATACGTCGGCGATAGAGTGGGCGTAAGTTTTCCTGCCATTTGGGACTGATGCGTATAGATAACGTGCGCGAACTTACTATGACAGGAAGCAGTGCTACTCCCTTTGTCATTGTTTAACGAGTGGTACTCACTCTTGCCGACGTTCTGGGGATGAAGCCGTTTCTTCGAAGGTTAGCCATACAAGGCTGGCGGATGATCAAATTTCTGTATCCTCGAGGAAAGCCGTACATCACGAAGTGCCGGTAGCACGTTCGGACAGTTTCAGCAGCGGTCCGCGAACTTCGCCACACAGATTCATTCTATTCCTTAACATGCCGGTCACTATTTTTGCAGCCAACTACTGCACACGTCTTCAATCCACATGATTCAATCTAGCATGATTGGAGCACAGTGTGTTAGCGAAAACTCAGTTGCATTTCCGACAGCTGATCGCACAGAAGCAAGGTAGAAGCGCTAATGCTTTCGTATTCATGCGCGGTCTCTGAGGAGAGGTATGGCGCGCCGCCGTGAGCGCCATCTCGTTTCTCTAAAACAAACTGCTCCACGAAAAGGGTCAATAAACCCGGTGCATGCGCCGCTGCCTCAGTTGCTGCTTCGGTTTAGTCACGCTGCGCCGTCCGATGCGCTGAATGGACGCCAACGAATCTGTCAACGAACTGTCTGGCACATCTTCAAACAGCAGCAGCCAGTTCATTAACAGAACCGCGAGCTCCTCTGAAGACAAGGCTGCGCAGGGAGGAGCTCGCGACGCAGAACGTAAACGTCGGCGACGCGCAGCGGATCCAGATTCAGTTCGCCAACGCGAAGCCACTTCGAAACGTCAGCGTCGAGCAGCGGATCCTGAGCTTCGAGAACAGGAAGCCGCGTTGCGCTCCACTGCTGACCAACGTAGCAACGGCGAGCATTGTGCCGCTAGCGCCTACGGCGTTAACGTCATGACAATGTACCTCACACCCAACCTCTCACGCACAGCCGTGGAAAAGTACATCGACGAGACCATGGGTGAATACCGAAAGCAACAATACGCAGACACGCAACCTTTCATGCTCATTGGCGACTTTAATGCCGACATCATGAAGAACGATTGGATGGTTGAGTATATGTCATCACACCACTCGCTACAACACGCATCACACTACGACCGCAAACAACAGCCAACTACCATTCACGGAACATGCATCGATCACGTCTTCAGAAATTTCAAGATACAACCACTGCTACAAGATCCACTCACAGTTCATTTCACCGACCACAAAGCCATCATACTCAAAGCAAGTGCACACCTCAAATAGACGCTGCTCAATAAAGACATTCGTTAACCGTTTCACCTTCGTCTACGCAATTTCATTACTCTTCTTCAAATAAAATTACACCATCTTCCCGAGAGGAACCCTGGGCTGATGCGGAGCATCGCGGTCGTTATAACGGCGTTCACGCGATGTGATGGTGACCAACGCAAGTTAACACGTAATAAAAACGTAATAACACCAAGTTAACAACGTTAATAACACCATAATGACAACGTAATTAACTCCGCTATAACGACTTTGTTTCTTGGGAGAGCTTCCCTACAGGCACCAAAGCAACCTGCAGGGAAGCTCTCCCAAGAAAAAAAGGACCTAATAAAGAAACGGCAAAACATGAAAGTGTCCAACTCAAGAGATCAGATCCAATTCGCTGAACTGTCAAAACTGATCAACAAGAAGAAAGTAAGGGATATTCGAAATTATAACGTGGGAAAAATTGAAGAAGCCGTAAAATATGGACGCAGCATGAAATCAGTAAGAAGAAAACTAGGCATAGGACAAGGCAAGATGTATGCACTGAAAGATAAGCATGGTAATATCATCAGCAATTTCGATGACATAGTAAAAGCAGCAGAAGAATTCTATACTGACCTGTACAGTAGCCAAAACAGCCAAGCCTGTTCCATTCGAAATAGTGACGAACCGGATACAGAAGCTCCTTCTATAACTAGCGATGAAGTTAGAAGGGCCTTGAAAGACATGACCAGGGGAAAAGCGCCTGGAGAAGATGGAATAACAGTAGATTTAATCAAATATGGAGGAGATATCATGCTTGAAAAGCTTGCGGCCCTTTATACGCAATGCCTCACAACTTCAAGTGTACCAGAGAGCTGGAAGAACGCCAACATTATACTTATCCATAAGAAGGGAGACGTGGAAGAATTGAAGAATTACAGACCCATTAGCTTGCTTTCAGTATTGTATAAAATATTCACCAAGATAATTTCCAATAGAATCAGGACAACACTTGACTTCAGTCAACCAAGAGAACAGGCTGGCTTCAGGAAGGGATATTCTACGATGGACCATATCCATGCCATCAATCAGGTAATCGAGAAATCTGCGGAGTACAATCAACCTCTCTATATGGCTTTCATAGATTATGAAAAGGCATTTGATTCAGTAGAGATATCAGCAGTCATAGAGGCATTGCGTAATCAAGGAGTGGAGGAGGCATACGTGAATATCTTGGCAAATATCTACAAGGATTCCACAGCTACCTTGGTTCTCCACAAGAAAAGTAGAAAGATACCTATCAAGAAAGGGGTCAGGCAAGGAGACACAATCTCTCCAATGATATTCACTGCATGCTTAGAAGAAGTATTCAAGCTCTTAGACTGGGAAGGATTAGGAGTGAGGATCGATGGCGAATATCTCAGCAACCTTCGGTTTGCAGATGACATTGTCCTATTGAGCAACAATGGAGGTGAATTACAACAAATGATTGAGGACCTTCATCGAGAAAGTGCAAGAATCGGGTTGAAGATGAATATGCAGAAGACAAAGATAATGTTCAATAGCCTGGCAAGGTAACAAGAATTCAGGATCGCCAGTCAGCCTCTATAATCTGTAAAGGAATATGTTTATCTAGTTCAATTACTCACACGGGACCCTGATCATGAGAAAGAAATTTACAGAAGAATAGAATTAGGTTGGAGTGCATACGGCAGGCATTGCCAAATCCTGACTGGGAGCTTACCACTGTCGTTGAAAAGAAAAGTGTACAATCATTGCATTCTACCGGTGCTAACATACGGGGCAGAAACTTGGAGGTTAACAAAGAAGCTCGAGAACAAGTTAAGGACCGCACAAAGAGCAATGAAACGAAAAATCTTAGGAGTAACGTTAAGAGACAGGAAGAGAGCGGTGTGGATCAGAGAACAAACGGGGGTAGACGATATTCTAGTTGACATTAAGCGGAAGAAATGGAGCTGGGCAGGCCATGTAATGCGTAGGATGGATAACCGGTGGACCATTAGGGTTACAGAATGGATACCAAGAGAAGGGAAGCGCAGTTGAGGACGGCAGAAAGTCAGGTGGGATGATGAGGTTAGGAAATTCGCAGGCGCAAGTTGGAATACGCTAGCGCAAGACAGGGGTAATTGGAGATCGCAGGGAGAGGCCTTCGTCCTGCAGTGGACATAAATATAGGCTGATGATGATAATGATGATGATGATGATGATGATAACGACCACGATGGTCCGCATCAGCCCATGGTACCCCTCGGAAAGATGGTGTAATTTTATTTAGCGTGACTCGGTTTCGAGCATGGTGTCAACATGCATCTGCGTTTGCGCTAATATATGCGAGGTTCGCTGTTGCCCATATATGACCGACGGGTCGGTTGCTGGGTCGCACATAATATCGGAAGAATTATCTACTGAATTTGCCGCTCCTGGTACATTGAGCTTTTGTGAGGAAGTCTGGGGTTACCGGTGCCATATTTGATAGGCGTCATGTTCGCTTTACGCGGTGGTTATGCTTATATTTTTGGGAATTTGGCTGTCTCGATATACCTCTAAATGTTTACCTCTGAATTTCCAGTGTCTACTACTTCGAGGTACGGGGTATTACTGTATTTGGAATGACCCGTACGTGGCGTTAGAAAAGTTCCTCCAGAACACATCTCATGATAACTTTCGATGCTAATACGATCAGCATTTAAGCGATGCAGCGACATACCGTACTGCTAAAGACACCTTTATTTAGAATATGCAGTGGTGATTCCGATATTTCCATTGCTTCGGCTATATGCCACATACGCTGTATCTGTCATCGGACCACATTGCTACGCCAATCGCTCACCAGGGTCAGCCATGACCGATGACGGCATTACGACGATTGTATGATGATGACGCAGTGATGACGATGAAATAATGAAAAAGCAATGACGTCACGGGAATAATAACTCGGGTATGGCGACATGATTACAATGGTCTGACATTTCTGAAATAATGGCGATAGTATAACAACGACAACGTGACGATGGCGGCTTGAGAACAACTGGTACGATGATGGATGTATGGCCACGACTGTATGAACACCGTGGCGTGATGACAACAATATAATAAGAATCGAATAACGAAGCTGGATTGACGGCAATGGATTGACCACGACGTATCATGATAACGGTGTGACATGAAATGCATGGTAATGGTGGTATATTCACGATTAAAGGACGACAGCATGATTATATGGAATGACGAAGAAAGAAGGACGTCGATTGGATGGTGAAGCACGTGGTACGACTACGTGACGGCAATGGGATGACATTTCAGAAATGATGACTATGGTACATCGTGACGACTATGCCATGATGGGATTCAGAGGATGAATCTGGAAGGGCGACTATGAAAAGGCCACAATGCTATCACGACCACTAGCGCATACCTAGTGACCTCTTCTTCTTTCTGGGTTTTCAAGTCCAAAACGAGTTCTGATTATGAGGCACGCCGTAGTGGAGGGCTCCGGATTAATTTTGACCACCTGGGGTTCTTTAACGTGCACTACAACGCAAGCACACGGGCGTTTTTGCATTTCAACTTCATCGAAATGCGGCCGCCGTGGCCGGGATTCGATCCCGCGACCTCGTGCTCAGCATCGCAACGCCTTAGCTGACTGAGCCACCCCGGCTGATACCTACACTCTTAATCTGGTTCCATATAAGTTCCAGTTAAAAAGGTGATCCACATATTTTAGAGGCGAAGCTCCGTAGGGCGTGGGTCTGTCCTTCCTGCGATGTAGTTTGTAGCCACCTGTAGTTTTATGAAGTGTTCACTAGATGGCGTTCCGGTTCCGGTTCCACTTCCGGTTCCGGTTCCCCTTTGGGCGCGTTCGGTACGAACGCGGGCAAAACGCCGACGGCGTCCACAACAGTTCTGCGCGTTGCTGGGGCTGCTGCATGTCCAAGTTTATACAGCTGATAAACCTACCTTGAGTCGACCCCATGGCTGCTTCGCATACTACTCAGGATTCCCCTACGGGAAGATGGTGTAATTTTCTCTCTCGTTCCCGACGCGCGCTCTCTCTATCTCTCGTCCGTAGCTGCGGTTTACCCGAATGATCCCCCGGTGCTTCGCCCACTCATCATCATTCACTTCGTGGATATGCTGTGATTTTCTTTCTTCATTTATCAGGATCCGAACTGTTAATAAGTGGAACGAGACATATAAGTGGATCTTATGTGGAACATTCGTTCCGTTTTCTTTATGTTTATCGTTCTTATCTGGAACTCAGTAAAAGCGGGGAAGCGGTGTTGTATGATCCAGTTATCGTTCCACTTAGGTTCCAGTAAAATTTCTAGACAGTGGGCGTTTACATTTTTTGCTTGTGTCTTGTTCCACATAACTGGGGCGCTGCAGTGAAGTGTGCATTGCACCACATATAAATTTGGCACTCTTTGGGCGGAGATGCCCTTGGCCCATACACACATGGCATATAAAATTGCAGAAACTTACGCTGTATCTGTCAAGCTATCTTAAAGCAGTTGACATTTATAAACTGCTAAGGAGGATTTTTAGTGATGTCATTTTACGTTAAAAAGATCCCTGTTAAAAAACGCCGTAGAAAGATTAAACGACGCAAGCAAAGGATATATCTTAGCGAAAATCAGAACTTGCAGGAACCTCTTGTCAAGTTATCTGCGGCGCTCAAACGGCCTTTGCGAACCTGGTCTTGCTGTCACTAATTTCAGACGCGTAGCACACCAAAGCGTTGGTGTCGTTTCCCTCTCTTGTGCTTGTCTCAGTTTGCGCTTACGTTTCAATGACGAATGTTCACCAGCAAGCTCGTCTCTCCATGTTACTCCAGTGCGTCTAAAATCATCAATACCTTCAATTCTAGAAGGTCTGGCGTCTTTCGGCGCCCAATCTGCTGCCTGGGCTCAAGAATTTCTGGTGGACATCGCGCTTTTCTGGACAACTCGGTTACGAAATAATTGTTGAGGCTATCACGTGTTGTGCATTTGACTAACAAGTAGCACCATAGAAACAAGGGCTTTGGTTCAACGTTCAGCTATTTGCGCGCTGTGGTCTAGTACGTACACAGTTTTCAACGGTTAAGCAATAAGTCAATGACTACATCCTTCAGTTATAATGCACCCTTGGGTCACGTTGCGGCATATTGCGCATTCTTATACGCATGCAAGTGTGGTTACATTTTCCTGCTCGTGGTTGCTCTTCGATTTCCACAAGCAAAGAAAAATATCAGTTTGCAGGGAACGGTCGACTCTATACGATTCAGAAGTGGAGAACGAAATTAAACTTAAAGAATTTAAAATACTTCGCAGTATCTGCAGTATACTTTGTTTATTAATACTGATATTTTTTCTAATTATCCACTTCAATAAAGCAAGAATTCGCAGTGTAAATATCGATTTATTCATGGTTACTGTAGCGCACCTAATGACCCTTCCGTCCCTTGTTTACTGTTTTCCTGCAATGCTGGAGTTTAGGAGGAAAAAAAACTGTTTTGAAACGGGCCGGTGCATTACTTTCTAATAATCTGTGCCACACCTTCCCCTGGCTATACGCGAGTAATTTGTCATGTGTATATCAAAGAGCGTCGCATTATATTTTTTTGGTAATGACCAGGCTTGCGGTGGTCAAGGAAACGCAGCAAATGAAGCAGCGTACATTTTGCGCTCATTGTAAACAGCAACGCTGGAAAGCTTTCTTCAGAAACTATGTACGGTTATTGCGCGCGCTCACGGCCAACAGCGCGAAACAACTTTAGTAGAAATTAACGTGTTAAGCGGTCTGCTAATATCTTTATAATATGCATTAACACCTGTATTACGTATATTGCATGTATTCAGTACAATATATATATATATATATATATATATATATATATATATTATATAAGCATGTATTAACGTGTTAACCCTTTCAGTCCTGAATTTTTTTTAACGTGCAGAAAATTTTTTTCTTTGTTTTGTATTGATTTACCACGGCCTAAGAAGCACAAAAATATTTATTTTATTCGGAGTACCACATCAGCATAAGATATGGCGTCATGTCCTATATATAGGACACCAGGGCTTAGTGGTTGTAAAGAGCAATATGAAGTATTTCGAAGTTGCATATTATTCTCGGCTGTATCACTCATTTAAATGTATAAAAACTTGCATGATGGTCATTTGACAGTGATTATTTTGCATCAGAGGCATCAAAAATATTCTTCGCGCTGGTTATACACGGCTCATCATTGCACTTCAATGGCCTCTATCTTTGATAGTCGCTTTGTCGGATGTGTTTTCGTCATAGATAGTCAATTCTTCTACTGTATACAGAAATGACTGCTCCCCAAGCCTGCAAAAGCAAACTATATCCCACTTTTCATCGTCATCGTCTGCTACCTCCAACACGCAGACGTCCTTCATCATTGCACTTGAAGGGCTCCATCTACTTGATAGTCGCTTTATCGGATGTATTTTCGTCATAGATGGCCAAAGCTTCGTCTATTGTGCAGAAATTACTGCTCCCCAAGCCTGCAAAAGCAAACTGTGTGTAGCGCCCACCGACGCCGCAACGCGGCGACGCTAAGGTCGGCGCTCTCGGCCGGCGCCTTGGTGCCGGCTGCAAAAGACGACGAAAATAAAGTTGGGCGGCGCGTGCTCGATGCGCAAGCATGACACGCGCTAGTCTGTTCTAAAAGCATGCTGCGCTGGTCCTCTTGTTCGGGCGCTCCGCTGCGACCCCTCGGTTCCGGACATGTGTATCCTGGTTTTCATCGTCATCATCCTCCAACACGCCCACTTCCTTCATTATTGCACTTGAATGGCCTCTATTTACTTGATAGTCACTATGTCAGTTGTATTTTCGCCATATATGGCAAATTCTTCGTCTACTGTGCAGCAATTACTGCTCCCCTAGCCTGCAAAGGCAAACTGTATATCCTGATTTTCATCGTCATCGTCTTCTACCTCCAAGATGCACACTTCCTATAGTGCAGCAAACATATTTGGGTCCTTGATACACATACTTATTAATATAGGAGTCCCCTTTTCACTGAATGCAGAAGTTCCGGCTCACTTACCGCCTTGGGAATAATAACACAAGAAATCGGAAACTGTTACAAGCAACAGCGTCCTCACTTTAGATTCAGCTTATTCCGGGCCCTTGACAACCATTGAGCCCTGGTGTCCTATATTTAGGACATGCAGATCATGGCGTGCTGCGGGCTATGCGCACATAATAGGCAAACGTTCCCGATATAAATACACTCCTAACCATATCAGAAACAACACACAAAATTATGGTTGCTACCGAGACAATAGGTATTGAGTAAAATATCAAAAGACGCGGAAACTGCTGCAGTCGTGTTTCTTGCCTTCCGCCATTTTGATTTCACCTCTAGGGCTTTCTGAGAAAGACAAGGATGAAGAATCTGTCACCTATGCTGGCGGAGGTGTATGGAGAATAGCTTAAATTCTTTTTTGAGTTTGTTTTGGTCATGCTTTCTACAAGCCACTGGGCTATAGACGCACGGCTTTAGAGATGCCACAACGTTGTAAAATTGTACATACACACCTCCTCCTCTTATCATTATCATCCATCAGCCCTTTTCCTCCCCGTCCCTTCTCCCCAGTGCAGAGTAGCAGGCCAGAGCAAGTTACAGCTCAGGCCGACCTCTCTGCCTTTCTGTAAATAAATTTCTCTCTCTCTCTCTCTTTTTGAGTTTGCTAACCATTTGCGTAACGATTAAGAACAATTTCTTTTCGTGTCCTTTATATAGGACGCCAGGGCCTAAAGGGTTAACCCTTTACACTGCGCCCTGAGGGCTCGCTGCGCGTTGTCATTTCCGGACAAAAACAAGAAATTTGTCGCAGTTTCCCCCGAAAGGGGAAGCACCAATTGCGATAGCAAATTAGTAGAGAGCAATACGGAGTAAGGATAGTAGTTTTATCAGCTGTATAAACTTGGGCACGCAGCAGCACCAGCAACGCGCAGAACTGTTGTCGACGCCGTCGGCGTTTTGCCCGCGTTCGCACCGAACGCGCGCGGCGTCTTTATGTACATACGTATTTGGTGCCGCAGCTAAACGTCGCCACCCATTCCTCCCTCACGTTCCCCCACAACCTTTCGCGCGACGGAAAAAGTTGCGTTTGCTCTCTATATATGGAAAGGAGGAAAGAGACGCTTAATTCTGCAGCCCTTCAGGCAGTGTTGCCAGGTTTGGTTATATATAGCCAAATTGGGCTACGGTAAATATTTTTCGCCGTGGACTTGGATGAGTGGGCTATGTGGCTATATTTGGGCTACTGAAAATCGGCGACTTGGCTGTGTTTGGGCTAGAAGTGGCGCCCTAATCCACGTTCCAGACGTGGCTCTGATCGGGTAGAAGCAAATCTCGTAGGCTGTGTTTTAGCTGGCTGAGGTGGCTGTGCGTGTGTGCGTGCGCGAAATGAGCCGCCCTCCCCCCCCCCCCCCCCCCCACCTTTCCTTCTCTCTGTCTGCGCAGTTGTCTGACCCGGTGGCGTTGATCTTTCATGCACTTAAACTTACACCCTGCTTGACCGTTAGGCACACAATCCCCGAGCATCGGGATGAACCTAGGAGTAGGGAGATTTTCACAGTACACTGTACTAACCTGGCTAAGCTTAGGAAGGGAGAGGAATAACATAGGGTCGGGGCCGTCGGGCGACCGTGGCGCCGACATGAAAGAAGAGAATCACGGGTGGATCACACGCTCCAGTGTGTTCATGGCCATGGCTTCCGGATGAAGTATCGCGCCGGGCACAGCTTTCGACCTACTCCACGTTTCTGGCGCGAATCTTTACTGCCATTTTCCTTTTCCAGCTAGATGAATTTTTCTTCGTGCTCAGATTCGAGATTCATTTCGATAGGTTGGACGGAAGATCAGAGAGGAGAATCCAAACATGGGGAAGTGGGCCAAGTATGCGAGAACGTATAAAAAATGGGAGCAAGACGCCAAGCCGAAGGTGGGTTCTGGTGCTTTTACCTCTAGGTGACTTGCCCGTAACGTCACGGATGCAGATAATCATTCTGCTAATATCGAAACATGTTTGCCACGATGACATCAGTGCACCACGATGCATGAAGTCCACCCACCGTGGTAGCTTAGCTTGTGAGGTGTCGTGTTGCTGGCTTGAGGACGCGAGTTTGATTCCCGGCCACGGCGGCGGCATTTCGATCAAGGTGAAATGCATGAACACCCGTGTACTTAGATGCACGTTAAAGAACCCGAGGTGGCCAAAATTAATCCGGAGTCCCCCACTGCGTCATGCCTCCAAATCATATCGCGGTTTTGGCGCGTAAAACCCCAGCAATTATTAGAGTTTCAGAATAGGGGCCTCAAACGTATTGGGGTCCCAAATAGCGCCGAAGCCACAGCGCATGCGCAAGACGGAAATTGTGTTTAGATTTTGCGTCGGGTACGCTATTTCATCGATTTAACGGGAGCCCCAAAAGCTGCCCCAAAAGCTGCCCCAAAAGCTTTCGTCAACAAACATGGCGGCTCCCATCGAAGCGACGGCACTAACCTAGCACAAAACTGAGCTCGATTCGTGGTAATGTGTGATGTTCATAAGCTAGAAGAAGTGATTGCGGTTATCGCTTTCTCTCAACTAACATGTGCTGTGAAGATTGCTTCATTATACGCCACTGATTCCGAATTCAATTGCCGATGTGATGGCTCGTAGGCCTATCATGGATTGATTTGGCTGGGTGAAGGTTCGTGAAGTTGGTTACTCAAAACTAAGCGCAACAAGTTGCATGCTGCTAAATAAGTTTTAAATTCTAATTAAATACGAAAACACAAAAGTCTAAATTACTTTTCTTATCATAAAATGATATATTTTATTTTAATATTTATAACAGCTTTTCCTTGACGCCGTAGTGACGCTGCAAACGCAACAGGCTATCCGCAAACGCAACACGCCTATTCCAAAACTCTCCATTCCTGCATGCCCCAACGCTAATACCCGCAAAGCTGTTTGGGGTCCCAAACTTTAGGGGCCCCTTTTCCAAAACTTTATTAGCCATCTACATGGTTCGCTTTTTGACAGTAACCGGTTTTCACAGCATTACCATTGTTCTCAATTTGTTGTTAACCATTGCTCTTTGTGTGCCGTCGCGGCTTTTACCATTTCGAGCGAGTTACGTTCGGGACTTGCTCGTCGCCGAAAACAACAGCGCGCTTCTTACACTGGTGTGCCGTTTTGACTGACTGAATAAACGTTATTAAAACCAGCAAGAGGTGGTGGCTGGGCCTAGGCCTCCCACGTGGGGACGTCGAGGTGTTGCCTCTTCACCGCCTCGCAGGCTTATTTTTTAAAGCTCCGCTTACACCGACTCAGACAGTGAGTGGCATCTGTTGCCTGTCCCTTTTCTTAACGCATGTTTTTGGCGTGCTGGAGACCCAAGATGGCGGCCAGGTTGATGTAAATTGACACTATATAGTTGGTCCATCCCGGCCACGGCGGCCGCTTTTCGATGGGGGCGAAATGCAAAAACACCCGTGTATTTAGATTTAGGTGCACGTTAAAGAACCCCAGGTAGTCCAAATTTCCGGAGTCCCCCACTACGGCGTGCCTCATAATCAGAACTGGTTTTGGCACGTAAAACCCCATAATTAAAAAAATAGTTAGTTTGTGTCCCAGCTAATCCGGGCCAAGCTAATTGAAAAACCAGAACAGAAAAATGAGAAAACAAGATAGGACAACGAGACAAATAACGCGAGATATCATAGCGCGAAAGACTTCTTTTAGCTTATAAAAAAAGAAGCCGTGATCACGTCGCCGTTGCAGAGCGCTGGACAGCTGAACTTCTACGCCGTAAGCAGAGAGAACGTGAGAGATCGATGACGCTGAACATTATTTTGTATTCACGACAGCTACAAAGCAGAGCTCGTAGTAAATATGACTGTAAATAACTAAAAATAATAGCTTAGTACTATGTGTCATAAAATGAAAGCGCTTATTTCGCGGGGGCAACCGGGGGCAATCGGGGGCAACCAAAAAGCGCTCATTTCGCGGGGGCAACCGGGGGCAACCAAAAAGTTCTTTGCAAGCATGATGTCGCTGTTGTTGATGTTAAAGGGCCGACCGTCACGCCGGCATGGACATTTTGTTACGACGGGTTGTGCTAAACAGGATTGCTGCAGTCAAATGTTAAAATATATACACAAATAAAATTGCAAAATAAAGGCTATATTTGGCTACGAAATATTTTGCCCTTTTTTTCTTTTTGGCTACATTTGGGCTACAACTTCTCTAGCTTTTGGCGACGCCGCCTCGTCGGACCTGGCAACACTGGCTCCCCGTTCTGTCCTTTCCTGCTGCAGCCATGTGCAAATTTTGCTTGTGGCCTTCGTCAGCTGCAATTTGGCATGAACATAGACCAGCATACGTGCTTACATGATCTGAGGTGTATAAAGTTGATAGCCACCTAGGTGGAATAGCCCGCAAAAGTGGCTGCCGAAGGTGATGCCCACGAAACCGACTTGTCCATACTGAGACAAATTAGGGCACCAAGTGTGAGCCACACATTAGCGGCCCTCCAAAGAAAAGAAACGTGCAGGCTGGAAAGGAGTTCATGCTAGAATGCTGGGTAGTCCATGTCGCTGTGTTGGCTGCGGCAGCGGATGCCGGCGTCACCCGATTGCTTTGCAATGCAAGTTGCTCATCTTCAACGGCGACTGTCGGTGCAAACAGGTGGGACACTGTCCAATCTGCTTGCACTGCTGGTTGGCGCTCGTTACCAGACCGCCATGTAAGACGACGAAAGTGAGCCGTCTACGAGCTCGCGTTAATGATTCCAGCGTATCTCGACATGCAATTTTTATTTCGCCTCTTGTACGAGAAGGTGCACTGCTTGTCTTCTGCCAATAAAGTCGCACGTTCCGTTCACTCACTTGTGGCTTGTTTTTATCGGCGTCAGTAGAGGCTCTTTGGTCTCCTGGCACTTAGAACGCCAAAACTACGCGGCATGCCAAGGCAATGAGGCGTGCCGCAACGCCAACCGGGCGAGCGCGGCGCGTACCAGCGTACGCGACCGGTAAAAAACGGCCATATTGAATTTTGCTCAAAAAAAAAACTACATTTCCGCTTCCTGTTTGAGCAGCGCCATCTGTATTATGCCTACGTAAGTTTCATGCGCTGCCGCTTCTTATTTTCGTACCACTGTGGAAGGTACAGTTTCCCTTCTCTAAAGTTGGTTCTTTATTCTATGACCTTATCGCCAGCGCGGTTTGCGTTGTGACACGCAGTGGCAGATACAGTACAGTGGCGCTTGCCGCGCCTGATGCGAACTGCTAGAAATGACGGTGGTGTGCTGTCGGCCTGTTTGGCGGGAGCCGTTACGACGAAGCGGAGTGGTGGAGTTGCCAGGAGGCGCAAACAAAGGTCAGTGCTGCATATTTATGTGCTCGTTACGGTTGTTGTTCAGTGAAACCAAAAATATCATTGCGTCGGGTAGGATACCGCTACGCTGCCCTATGTATTCAGTTGAATTCAGGCACGCCTGCCAAACTCGGTCCACGAAGACAATTACTGCTTATATAATCCGTTAGCTTAATTTGAGTACCATCCCGGCGGATTTGTGTCCAGCGCGCGTAATAGAGCAATCTATATGACGGAATTTTGGCAGTTTTTCCGCCAAATTGCGAATCACGACACAAAGGGCGAAAAGGCAAGTCGAATTAATATGCTTACTTCGTCATTTACGCTGTCTTAAGTTCTGCGCGGAACTTTTTTTTTTTTCGTAGCGTGCAACTTCACTTTTGTCTTGGCGCGTGAAGCTTCACTTTGTTTTGGGAAAAACGTAATTGGTAAACGGTAATTCGCGTCAATTTGTGTGCTCGTGGGCTGGAATCCGCTCGACATTATGACTCCGACCACGTTGCTGGTTCGCGTGTTTTCCAGTTAATCTGTATGCCCCCTTATGCCCATGTTCGTTAGTAAGATATTGACGGTCGCTATAGCTAACAGTGGGTGTGGATCGTCGCACCGTACGACCGCGTGTTTGCCGCTTGCGATCTCCTCGCACTCACACGCTTAGCAACTTCCACGCAAACTTGTCAGAACTTGCGTCCTTGGATGTATCGGTATTTTTTGAAGCTTGTGGGTTATTCCCGCTTTTGTTTTATTCTGCTAGGTAGCATGGATCTACTGTGCTTGCGAAACCTCCTTCCCGGGAATCTTTGTCCTTGCCGCTTGCGCGCACGTAATGCACCAAGGAGAGCGTGCGAGTAAGATTCCATTCCGCATAACAGTTAATGATGGTTCAAGGCGTTGGCGGCCGCACTGACTAGGTTTGGCTGTGTACTGTTAGGTAGTTTCTTGTTTCTTCCAATGCCGTCGGCCTTTTCAGATCTTATAAGTACGCGCCACCTTCAGCTTGCTCCCTGACGTAGAGAAATGGAAGGGACAGTGGTTGTCTTAGCAGTAGCGTGAGTTCACGCTTCTGTCGCTTCATAATATAACTATTTTGGGGCAGCTTATACTAGTTCACAAAAAGCATTTCATTGGTGGAGGGAAGAAAGTGAGGAACGCATGCCTGGCCTGGTATTCAGAAATTGTGCCGCAATTTTTATGCCGTGGACGTCAGTTCTGGTAGCACGACACAACAATTGCCAACAACGCGAACGTGCTAAATAAGTTCTTACATCATGATGTGCCCACAAACATTATGCCATTTCAGCGCGTCCTCAAACTTAATAATCAGCAAACATAGCTACGTTATCTGTTCGACAATAACCTGTGCAGAAACCGAATATCTGTGTGTCCACTTGGATAGTTTGTGACAAATATTCCTGCTTTTTGTATGAAAAATAAAAATGAAAGCATTATTTCCAGTCTGTACGCCAACCCTTCGCGTCATGGCTGTGGCATGCACTGTGGATGCATGTAATAGGCATGTAGTTATGATTTGTGCAGAATCTTATGCAGCAGCCTAACCCACCAGCAGCTCTAGTTTGGCTCATGCCACCACGCAGGGTATATACCTAGAGGGTAGGATTTGGGCAAACCTTTGTAACAAATTTTGCTCCACAACCGAAAATTTATCACATCCTGTGACTTGAACAGTAATGTTTATATGTGGTAGCAGCATTACAAAAACACATTCTGTACACTCGTTATGTATTTTGTTATGTTAGATGTATAATAGCATATTATAACCATTCCATATTGAGCACTCGATTCACGCATAATATCTGGAGAGGCCACTACGATTTGAGGTGTATACGGCCATTTATTTCAACGTTGACTCATGCTATTTAGAAAGCATTCATGCGATCTGTTAGTGAAACGAGGAAAACGCGGCTGCTTCGGATGAAAAAGTATCTGAGAAGCCTGCAGAAAGTGGCCACTCTTCTAGCAACCCAATCCCTTGTCCTGACGCACTACTTGAAGTGAAGGTGAGAATTTCATTTTTCAAAGGCCTTGTTCAAACATTGCCTGACAACATCTTAGTTACTTCTATGGTGAAAGTGCCAGCTGACGACATTACGCTTATAAGCAGTCACCTACTACTTCTTGCATTGGTAAACCATTTTCGGCATTCAAAGTGTGATATCTCGTGGAACTACTAGATGTTAACAGTTATTGAGGGTTGTTCTGGCTGTCAGTCCAAGCATTTATGCCTATTGACCGCAGCTGTGGCAGACAAGGAATGTAAGGAATACCTGTGCTGCTACGCAATTTGGAAGGTGCACTTTCGTAAAACAATTGCAGATTCTCGAATGAAAATGCTTTATTGGCTCACTGCCTTTACTTCCTGTGTTGTGCCCTGGCATCATTTCCTTAGGCTCTAGCTTCCAGACAGGGGGATTTTGTATTTATTTTGTTGATGAGCTGCTTGCCATCTCTTCAACTATGCTATAAATTTTCATTTATGTGCATACATTTTCTGCGATCAGGTGGAATGCATTTAGCCATTTTAAGTGTTAATGTCGGGCGCTTTTTCATGGATGTTACTGTGTGTGGTTCCTCAGAAGCACAAAAACGTAGCTTATTTTATAATATATGCTTTGCTGATATGTACAGTTCTTTATCTGCTTTGCTTTTTTGCCTAGGCCTTTGAGGACATGGTCACAGATCCATTTTGCATGGACCTTGGGCTCATGCTTTTGGCCGCAACTGCAGAGGCCCGCTGCTCCAATGCACCAGGTGATTTGCCGTCATACTTTTTAAATCCTGACGTGGTAAGATCACTCATGTTTTTCAAATCGTGTGGGTCTGCCCTGTAAGGTCAAGAGTGTGTTATTTTGTAAGCTGTGACTTATGTTTAGTCAGCTGTGCTCTGTCTGTAGCATTTGATAAATCATAAAAAGTGAGTGGTGATTTACACAGAATGGCTTGCACTTTATAACCTTTAACACTGGTGAAAAAGGCATTGCTATAACAATGAATGTTCAAAGATCTCATCTAAGTCAAGTAGTTGTGTCAAGGTGATATTTTCTCTCATCGTATTGTTCAGCAGAATTAAAGTATTTGAAGCTATCCTAGAGCCTGTTTTTGTTTCAGTGGGCCATAAAGTGTCAGTCAATGTGCATTTCTTTCAGCTTGCCTTTGAAGCAGAAATAAGGTTTAGCGACACCGTGGAGGCTGTGGAGGCCAAGCTAAGTAAACTGCAAGAGATTTTGGACCGGGGAAGTCTCATTGGAATTGAAGAATTTGTGCGACCCAAGAAGGCTGATGCTGAAGTTTTTACTACGCTGAGACGGCACTTTCGATCTCTTGAATGGAAAGGGACTGATAAAAAAACTTCAGGGCTGTTGTTCCGTACACAAAATACCTAAAAAAAGTATGAAAAGGTGGCTTTCAAATCAGAATTTTTAAACCATGTTTTACCTGTAAGTTATGTTAAGCATCATAACAGCACTGGAAAGCACATAATGGAGTAAAGAAGACATTTATTTGTAGTGCGAAAGTGCATGAAGTATAAAATGCGCAAATATTATATAGTATTGCTTGGTTGCTAACTAACAATCCCTCAAGGCTGGAAGAGCGGATTGATGTTCAGGTCATTCAACCAGAAAAGTGTAATACTTTTTCCAGAAATAAAGCAGCGATTCCATTCACACTAAGCAATTGTCGATGCGGCATGCTCATAGAATTTTTATGCACACTGGCACCTTTTTTCATGTTTGAAAGAAAGGAAACCAAGAAATCATAGTGAAATAAATTATTAGTTTTATAAAAAGGGTATCATCACGAACACCACAATTTAAAGCCATTGTGTAGTTAAAATTTGCTGCTTCTCTTTTCTTTAAAGGCACAAGAACTTGGCAACAGGTCTCCACCAGGCCCATGTATTTTGAAAGAGTATGGCAACTTTAAAATTGCCTGCAAGGAAAATATTGTGGCGCTACCACCTGCATCATCACCTGAGAAGGCAGTCATCGTCCTGTTGACTGTATATTTTATTTTAAACCTGTCATACCCATACGCTTTCGGACAGTTTTTGGGACTTGTGCAGGCAGTTGTTGTGAAGGGTGACACATTTGGACAGTGGCTTGATGTCGTTTAAGGTAAAGTCTCTGTTGAAAAATCTGAAGTGGTCAGGCATAACTACTGACGTGGTAAATGTTTGGTAGGTAGAAGCAGCATGTCAGCTGCAACATTGTGAAGTCGTGCCTTCTTTTAAGATTGTTTATCACCAAGTTAAAGCACTGGCTGTTGGTTTCAAGGCTGGCTTGTTTTTTTTTTTTTTTCTTAAAGGTATCTCACTTGTAATTTTCAAGGCTGAGTTATTTGGTTATTTAAGGATTTCTTACTTGTTTTCCAGAGTCTGTTGCCTTTATTTTTGCTGTTGCCTTTTGCTGTTGCTTCCAGATATATTTGGGGCATAAAATTTTATGAAATTTTTTTTTTACACTAGCTCTCATGGTAGTGTTTGGGATGAGTTATTCCAAACTACACAATGCTGGGGCAAGTAACCTGCCTGTAGTGGGAGGCTTTTTCAAGGGCTTATAAAGTGTTTTGGTCACGATTAGTGACCAACACATATGTGACCTCCCAACTGTACTGTGTACATCTGTGATCTGCCAACTGTATTGTTTTTAGTGTTCAAGCTTTTGTTGCGATATTTGCCACATGCTTCTGGCAAGTTTTCGTATGCATATATTTCGTTGCTTATTTTGGCTTCCACTGTCCTTTTCCTTTAATAACTTATCCACTACATTCTTCATTGGTCTTCAACTCTGTAAGCCCATTCTTTTATGCCTTTTTCGTGCAAATCTTAGAATACTGAATTGTTTTGGAACGCGGATGCGTAAACTTGGTAAATGGCATATGGGTACTTGAGCATTTGAGTTACCTCATTTACTTTGATAAGCCAGCATATTTTATAGCCCTATTAATGTTCCTTTTTTTTCCATAGCTGATGTGCAAGTTTATTTGAATGGGGTGCACTTATGTCTCGGGCCATTTTTATTACCCTCTTTTTTAATATAGAGGCATACACGTGAATGCCACTTAATGCCTGGTCTCTTTCCTTTTTGGTATTTCTTCCTTGTTGTCTAGTCATTTTCTATGAAATTTGAGACAAGCACGTCTTCAGTGTATGCAATACTGCCACTCGATAAAGTTTGCTCATGTTCAAAAGCATTGTAATAATTTGTTTCATAGGTGTTTTATTTAGGTACCTTGTTTCTTTTACATGCAGCTACAGGCCCGAACAGGATCCGGCAGGCAAAGCCAAGGTTTCCACTGTGCCACTCCAGGTACCTCAAACCTACTTTTATATAGAACTGTACTCTAATAGGCAACTGTTGGGAAATGTCGGGAACCACACTGCTGCAAAATTTCTACTTTCCAATTGTTGGTATCACCGCAGGCCATATGCCAAGAACTGAGGTCATATGCCAAGCCAGCTTGGCATATGACCTCAGTTTGTACTGACAGGGGAAAGCTAAAATATTGCAGAAGTTGGAACCCATCGACAGCTTCCTAACTGCTTATTAGAATATTGTTTTATATAAAAAGCAGGTCTGAAAGTACCTGGAACGGCGCACCGGATGGCTATGTGGATCAACGTTCCAGTAATTGAAACAACCCTTTTATTTGGAACAGGGTTCCATATACTCTTATGTGGAACGACGATCCACATAATAAGTAAAAATAAGTGGTGCACAGTTTCATCTACTTTTTAAAGTATGTGGAACGTCGTTCCAAATATATAACTGGAACTTTTTTGCAACAAAAGTTCCAGCTACTAAGTGGATCTAGTGTGGATCCAGTTTAAGAGTGTAGTGACCTCAGCTAGCAGACCACTTGCGTCAGTGGATCGGCGTAAGTGGCTAGATAGACTCAACGTACCTGGTATAAACAAAAAATGTTCATGACGTTATAAAGACGAAGTATAATGGTAAAGCTTTATTGAGAGGGGGATGGCTCATCGGCGTATTAACCCTTTGCGGTCCGTTGTCGGGCAGGGCCCGACAAAGAAACACGGCCGTAGCGGTCCGCTGTCGGGCACCGCCCGACAAGGGTGTTCGGGGCTTAAATTTCGCGGTTTTTCTCACTGCGATTCGTGCAGCATTCTTTGTATACATGATGCGCCATCTCTAGAGGGATAAATAAACTTTGTTTGTTGAAGTTTGCTTCTTTTTGCACTAGGGTGCAGCACAATGTTCAGCACGGCTTCTGGATACCGGAGCGTTCTCACTTGCGCGCGCAACCGCAAGTTCGCGTGGTTCGCTGAGAAGCATGAACACATTTTCATCGCGTGCGTTTTACGGTGGTGCATTAAACGAAAGCTTCTAGGGGTTTCCATTGTCAATAGCTTTATTTTTAATCGCACACAGCTGCAGAATCATGGTGAGAAAGAACAGCGACACCTGCAGTACCGCCGCAACCTCATCCTACAGCTGGTGGGTGACGTGAGGGCTAGAGCCAAAAAGCGAGGCCCGTTGGCGCGGAAGGAGTGCGAAGAAAGGCTAGATTGGAGGATCCATTTCATCTACAAGCTCCTAGGCCGAAGCAGCAAGGACTGTGCTGCTTGCAGCGATCGAAAAACAAACGGGAGGCAGGAGGGAAACTGTGTTTTTCTGCATAACCTTCAGTAACAACCCTGGCCTGCACCCAGGAGAATGCTTCGAGCGGTATCACACGCTGTTCAAATATCGGTAGACGAGTTGCCTGCAGAATGCAAGAGAAAAATAAATATCCTGAGAGTTTTTCTTCCACAGTTGGTGGTTTTGTTAGCGGCGCCACAAGCTGGCAAACTATTTTCGGACCGGAACAGCCAGAAAGTGGGTAAAAGTTTCGGACCGCAAAGGGTTAAGGGTAATGTAGTTGGGGAATTGGGAGATGAGGACAGCGTCAGCCACTGAGGAATGCTTCCCCGCATGGTGCAACCATGCGGAGAATCGGGTATACCCAATTTCGCAGGAAAGGCGAACAGGGCTCGCCGGACACTGTCGGCATCCGCCGAGTGACGGATCGACTCCTCGAAGCTGGCGACATGCCCACGGAGGGCCCAAAGTATGCCGCCCTCTGACGAAGTAGTAGAGTGTAGCATAGATCATGCAAATCACCCAATTCTTGTCTGATTCCCCACGGTGCGTATGGGCCGGCCATTTGTACAAAGGAAACAAGAACATTTATGTACGAATGGTCTCCCGCTTTCTTTTCTTTCGTTTTGTTTGTAGGCTTTCTTGGTTTTAAACGGCCTTTATTAGCCTTTTATTAGCTTATGTGGATTACTCGTGTCATCCACATCTGCGCAGTTTATGACTCCCCCGTTTCACGGTGCTCAAGAAGCTGGGAAAGTGGAAGAGGAGGGATGGGAGTAGCTGGTTAGGTGCCACTGGCAGTCATGTAGTTGTGCACCCGAGTCTTTTTTTTTTTGTCTCCTGTAGTGGGTAACTGCCAAAGTGGATTAAAACCAACAAGAACCTCTTGAAGTACATGTTTCCTCGCATTCTCTGATCCGTTCTTTAATTCTCTTCCGTTCTTACTATTCTTAACTATTGCCTCACTGGTATCGGCGTTGGTCTTGGTGTTTGCGTACGAAAAAACTCCAGCCGGGCGAAAATAAAAAGTGCTCGTTTGGCAGCGGAATCGAACCACCGATCTCCGGTTTGCGATACCACCAGGCTAACCGATTCAGTCACTGTGGGTTCATTATACGCACCTTCTAAAGTGGGGTTTTATATGCTTGAAGAAGTAACGCGGCGCACGCAGCTAGGGCGCGCGATCACGCCATACTGCCAGGAAATCGCAGGCGTCCCCTCCTTCCGGAGGAGGGAAAGGGTGTGACCGTGTGTTCGCTCGCCTCGTGCCCGCCGTTTCCTGCCAGTTCCGGCCCGGCTGTCAGATGAGGAGACCGCGTTTGGTTCGTTCTGCCGAAGAGCAGGTAGCGTTGAAGGATCGCAGCGGGCCCGTTAACGTCTCAAACGCTCAAAAAACTAACCAACCCCTCCCCTAGGGTTGAACAAGCTTCGCGTACACCCCTGTAGAGGAGGGGAGGGTTTTTAATTTTTGTTAATCGTAAGTTAAGTTTCATTTTCATTCGCCCGGGATATTCAGACACTTATAATTGTTCACTGCAAGTATGCTTTATTTTCTATGTGAGCGACAGCCCGAATGAAGGCAAAGTCCATTTCCGCCGTCTACAAACCAGCCCGGCCCGCTTTTGTACACTCGTGGGGCGGCTGTTAACGGTCTTCGCACTACAATGAATTGTCGGGTTTTAATTCTAGGCGACATATTTTTGACATAGCTCAGAAATACCGCCCGCTCTAAGCGGAACATTTACACCCATACAGTCATTTGGGATTCAGCAGCAGCAGGTCGTACAGACGAAGCAGAAGGAGATGGTGTAGAGAAAGACAAAGACCGTAACTGAGCGCGTGCTGACCGGGCGATGCTTCTGTGGCCACTATAATTGCTCGGTCAGAATGTCCTAACGGAATGATGCCCTTTAGCAGGTAACGCCGGGCCCGACTTTCAGGTTCAGACGTTATTGGATTACGCTTTTGGGCAAGCTGAGCGACACCTGCTCGTCATGAGTTCCACGAACCCGACTCTCGCGAACTGGGGTACCACGAACGTTCAAGCCGACCTACCTGCACCTCGACATGATCGACAACGTACGTCCGGTGGTGGAGCCACTGTCCAGCCTGGAGGCCCTCGACGTCCTCGAGGCGGCGCCCCATCGTCCGCAGCCGTGACGCTAGTTTCCATCTTGGGGATGATCGTCGTGGTGTTCACGCTGGTGCTGTTTGCTTGCGTCACTCTTCCGGACTTGTACTACCTAGTCAAAGACAGCGTCACTGAACAGGCAAGTCGCACGAGCGAACACATTCTACTTTCTCCAAACGCATGCGCGCGCCGCGCTTTCGTTCTGTATTCAGTCATAAGCCAAAGAAATCTGGTTTTACGAGCGCAAGTATAGCCTGCGTCTTAAGTTTACAGGGCTTTAAAAATAAAACAGCTGTAATTTTATTTTAATGCAGTGAGAATTCTTTGAATACCTCACGCACTTTCAGGGTCTGTTTGTCTGTCTGTCTGTCTGTCTGTCTGTCTGTCTGTCTGTCTGTCTGTCTGTCTGTCTGTCTGTCTGTCTGTCTGTGTCTTTCTTTATAACCCTTTTCCCGCCATCTTGAGCCACTGGGTAGTCCATGGTCTAATGGTTAGAGCATGGGGCTGCTGTGATGAGGGAAACGGACTCGAAACCAAGCCTTGGCCCAACTGGGGCATGGGCATGGGGCATTACGTATCTGCCGCTCATCAGTTAGGACAATTCATTCCTCCATGTGTTACGTGTTACTCTTTGTGTTACTTGTTACGTTAAGTAACAAGTGCAGGTTGTATTCGTGAGTAGCGAGGGGCGAATGGCGAGAGAGGAACACGGAGAGAGCGTTAGCCAAGGTACCGAAGGCAGCCCAGATGACGAGACATCGGATGTGCGCGCGTACATTTCAAACGCACGAAAAGTTACAATAAATTGTATGCAGACGGCAGACTTGATTTATGCTCTTTGGGGGACATAGCTCTCATGAACCAGTACAGTAAGCACATACACAAGTAACAAGAGAATGTTAACGTGCGTTAGAAACACGATTCTCGTATGTAGACCTATTAGAAACTTGACTCCATTTCGTTTGATTACCGGCCGCGTCAACCCAGTCGCTATGTCATTGCGCAGCTTAGGTCATGCGCTCGATCCCGGCTGCGATGGCCGCATTTGGACTGGGGACATATCTAAAAGCACTTGTGTGCTTAGATTTAGGTGCAAGTTAAAGAACGCAAGGTGGTCAAAATTATTCTGGCGTCCGCCAATACGGCGTGCCTTATAATGACACTGTGGTCCTGGCGCGCAAAGCCCCAAGCTTCTTTTGGAGCGCTTGTGCTCGGAGATATTCATCACAAAATTTGATGCTCGGTATGCTGATGTCGCATTGCCAGGCGGAAGTCTTAACCCAAAGATGAAGACCTCACGTGACATTGCTGATTCCGTACAGCATGCCAGTCTAAGAATAGCGGTGCGGGTGAGTTGGTCTAAGCTGATGGCGTGGTTCTTGGAGCGCGAAGCTTGGTAAGTGTGCAAAGAAAAGAAGAAGAAAAAAACGAATGGTTATCGAAAGAAGGCTGTGAAAGCGTTCGTGTTTGTCCTTGCTTCGCTGAAGAAGCACACACACGAGCGCTGTTTTCTTTTACCGTGTTCTTTCAGTAAACCATCGCGTTTCTTTTTTTTCGCACTTCATTGCGTCGCACTGCAAAAAACACGCCCTGCCAGTCTAGAAACCGGGCGCAGCCAAACAGAGACACTCCTGCTCAGTTGGTTAGCAAAAAACAATACCGGCTTCTACCTTTCCCCCGCAATCAGCTGTGTCACGTCGGCGTTTGTTTTCGTGTCAAGATTGCCGCCTAGGAAAGGGAAATGAGTGTACTGATTGTTAAATGTGATCATAAATAGCTCGGAACGCAAGCGTTTTGGAAAAATCAAGCAACGTGACATTTCCTGTAACTACTATTACCTCAAAGTTTTTAATATAAGAATGTTACATAATCGCTATTTGAGAACGTTAATTCACAAACATTTGCTGGATATGTACCTGTTAACTTTAGATGTTCGTCAAATTGTCTCCCCCGCAACGCATAAACAATCTTTGCAAGTAGCGTTTGCGTAGCTAAGAATACGCCTGCAGTGCTACACATAAGAACCAGATCGCCGCGCTTCTGACAGGCTCTGCGGCGGCTTACTCTGTTGCAAAGCTGTACGATCACTTGGGTGGCTATTACTTCCCCTTTCTCGGCCAGGCAGTCACATAGACGCAACGTACTGGTACCAGTTGTCCACGTGGTACGGATCCACGTGGTACGGAGCATTTGGGTCCGGCTCCGTAGTGTCTTGAGCAGCCGGTTGAACTGCGACGCGCTCAGCTTTAGGAATGCGAAGGGCAGAGTTCGCAGCCTGCTGCCGCGAACGCGCCAATGAGCTCTGCTTCACGCTGGCGTGTGTCTCGCCGGACCAAAGCGAGATTCGCCCGTCGACCTCGTTGCCTTTCTGCGGCGCTTAGCGCAGCAGTTTTGTTAGTTGGTGCCATCGCAAGAGAGGACTTCCGCACACGCAGCTTGATACAGAACCGTGGAACAACAACACGACCATTGCCGTGGGCTGCCGCGTCGAGTTCGTCGCTGACGGCTTCATGCTGATATTCTCCCTCTATATCGTGTCAGAATATAGCAGGAGGAAGGGGAGGCAGCTTCCAATCGACATGAGCTTCGTGTTTCACTTCCGCAAACTTTATCCACGTGACTAAGTTGTGCTGTGCGGAGAGTTTCAACACGTTTCTTGGGGCTACACAAAATTCAGCCGCCGAGGACAGCTTGTGTTGGATGCCACAGCATATCGATTAAGCTTGCTAAATGCGACCTACACGCGCATACGGCAAACGCCACAACAGTCTGACACCACACCCGACCTCTCCTGGGATCGCACCCTAAAAATGTGAGGTGGGAAGTGCATGATGATTGGAAGCGAACATTTTCCCATGCATATCAATATTCGCATTGGACACCCAACAAACTCGCAATGAAAAACTACATATGCAGTCAGTGATCGCGTACCTTAATCGATGGGACCGCTATCGCCAGTTGCTAGAAGAAAGTCTGACCCCTATGAGCATGCACAATCTAGCAAGCCAGTCACTAGACGCGAAGCAGCGAGCAACTAAGGAAGTCCGTGTGCCCGTTGACCACCCAGATCCCGACAGGTGCCTGATCACGCTATGGAACAAACGTATTCGACTTCTATCGAGATACAAGTAGCCTGGGCACGCGCCAAACCTAAAGAAACACCTGAGAGACATCCAGCATGCTATCGACCTGCATACAAGCGCACTAGCTTCCGATCGCTGGATGACGATATGCTAAAGTGTTAACGGCAATACTCATACAGCTAGAGTATGGAGTATACTTCTCGGCCAGCGCGGAACTCCTGACATGGTAACACGGGTGGCATTACGCGAGGGAATGAGCCATGAAGAACTTGCAGAAAGGTCGGCCAAGGTATTGTTCCCGCTGACATCCCAATCCTGCGCAGCCACCCATGCCAGGAATATTCCAACTGCAGATGATCAGGCCATCAACATGCCTTTTACGGCTGTCAGAGCTGGAGCACGCAATAAATCACGCGAACACGCGTAGTGCTACAGGGGCCGACGAAGTCTGCGTGGCCAATTTGAAAAATCTCCCAGAAGAACACAAGCAAGTCCTTTTAGATGAATTAAATAAAATCTGGGAAGGTGGGCATTTACCTTCGCCGTAGCGCTTCTCAATTGTCAAGGCCATACCGAAACCAGAAAAAGCGGCGTACACCATCTAAAGTTTAAGACCGATCTCGCGTGCATCGGGCCTTTGTAAAGTAATGGGAAAACTTGGTAAACACCCTGCTTACGTGGTACCTTTAAGAGAGCTATAGACGGATACAACTTCAGAAGACAGTGCCATTGGCCCCTCAAAGGCAGATGCACACGAGCCGGCACCAATAGGCGCGCACTTCAGGTGACGTCATGAGCCGGACGGCCGGTGTCCCCGCCGACGGAGAACATGCCTAACATGGCCGCCCTCGCTTCGGGGCCGAGTTGCGTCATCTCTGTGCGTCTCCCTTACGTCAGAGTGAATTCGAATTGTTTGTGGTGGCCTGTCATGCCTGGAAATATTATTGTGAGCTTACGATGCACAATTTGTGCCGCGCGAGTTTGTTCTGAGCCGTGAGCCGGCGAAGAAAGATTGCAGCGAACATCGGTGACGCTGCGCTGCTTCGTGTGGAAACAGGATCCCGCGGCGACATACCGTTGCAAAGAAACATCGTACGTGTTTGTTCCGTAGTGTTTTCTTTTGCTCCTAAGTGAAGTTACGACGACGAGAGTTCGCCAAAGTCTGGTACCTACTGTGAGCGGCGGGTGTGTTTGTGTCCTGTGCCCCTGTGTTTCTCGTCGGACGTGGTGAAGTGATGGAGCAAAACCATTATCAGGATAAATGAGAAAAGCGTGCGCGGATGAAACCAACCTGCGAGTTTCTCAACAGAAAAGATTTGTGAAAGCAACCTCCAACGCAAAGATTCGTTGCTGCCAGCTCAGCGTGCAAACGACCGATCGTTGGCAGCAGTGTGATAAGATAGCCGAGCGTCTAGCAGCGTCGTTCGAGTGTTGTGTAGCACCGTCGATTGATTGCTTTCCACCAATGCTAACAATCAGTGACTAACACGCGCTGCTTGAGCGAATGTCATTGGATTGTTAACGGTCAGGCGTTTTGAAGCAGTGTTTGTTTCCTTAATGTCAGCCTGAATGCTAATATAAAATTATGACATACACTGGTGCCGTTGCAAGGGAGCTTGGCATGAATTCGCGTCGCTGTGTGGCTTAGAACTCTTCGCTCACTGCACGCGCCAGCTGTAGAAAGCCTGCTGTGACACAATCGCGCATAAGCTGTGCTGTCAGCGCTCGACTTGCTTTCCCACAACACAGCTTTGCGCTTTGTCGTGATATGTCGCTACTAAAAAATTCCTATGACAGTGAAGGCAACAGAGCCAATATGTACATCAAAAAAGTACGACAAAGAAGGCACAGCTGCTTCTGAACTGACTCCTAATAGTTCTACTCGCGTCTGCGTTAAATGTGTGTGCGTGTTTTCTTGTGCGTTTATGTATATTTGTTATTTTGCCCTTTTTGTATTTTAGATCTTAGTTTTCGTGCTCGCGTTTGTGTTCATGTGTGTGAATATGTGAGTTCTTCCGTGCGTGTATGTATTTATTCCTATTTCTATCCTTTTATCTTTGCTTTTGTTCTTGTAAGCATGCTGCAGCCACGACTTTCTTTACTATTCCATTAACTCGTCTCATTCAAAGCACCAAGTCCAGTGAATAGCAGGGCTGGCCTCTTCGATGTCATTAAAGCCATTCTCTCTTGTCTACCTTGCCTCCTCAGTCTGTCACCTTGCTTTGTTTTCTCCTACTATTCTGACCTTGCTTCTTGTGCTGTTGCCGCAACGTGATTAACCAACTTGCACCGAAGGAAGTTCTATGAGCTGTGACAACAGAAACATTGACAGATACAAAATGTTAAATACATCACGTGGCTTGCAGAGTTACTTCGCCTCTTACCCCTGTTAATGTGTTTATGCATGAGTGCATACGGTAGCTTGCCAGAAGTGCACATGAAAAGGTGCCATATTGTGAAACAGCACCTTCCTATGTTGTTGCATTCAGTCTTAATAAACAGATGGTTTTGCTGCCCGTCACATGCGGTGGTACACATATATAACATTGTGCAGTGGGGTATCATTTCCTGTCTTGACGCTTTCATCATTACAAATGCAGTTTTCTAGTGGATGGAGTCCAGCAAAGCAGTGCTGTGAGAGCTTTTGCAACTTTCACCATTTATTACTTCCCCAATACCAGTCTGAATCTGTCCGTCACTTTGCCTACGGCTTGTACTGAACAAAGTGACTCACTAAAACACGTTCAACTTTACTGAGCATTTTTCCGGTACGTAAATATGACAAAAAATGCTAGCAAAGTTAATCACGTTAGTAATTGTGCTTGCATTCGCATTACTTGCTCGAGTCACATTAATAAATTTAAAATTGGCTATGACAACACTTCAATTTTCAGTGCAGACTGCTAACGGAGCCATAAAGCGTGCTCCGACTCTTGATATTTCACTATGGGGCGCGTCAAACTCGACGGTGGCTGCCTGAATGAGCAGTTTGGGCCTCACTAAGCTAATGATGTCTTATATTTGTTCTCTTATTCGCATTACTTGTGTGAGCCAGATAACAAAATAAACATTGCAACCACATGAATGTGCTTTGGCATTCAAGCTGCTGACAGTGGCTGTCAGTTTCGTGTTGTCTGCTGCTATTTCACCACCACTCACTATGACGTGACTGATTTCCAGTGCAGACTGCTAACGGAATCATAAAGCGTGCTCTGACTATGCTATTTCACTATGGGGCGCGTCAAACTCGACGGTGGCTGCCTGAATGAGCATTTTGGGCCTCACTTAGCTAATGATGTCTTATATTTGTTCTGTTATTCGCATTACTTGTGTGAGCCAGATAACAAAATAAACAATGCAAGCACATGAATGTGCTTTGGCATTCAAGCTGCTGACAGTGGCTGTTAGTTTCGTGTTGTCTGCTGCTATTTCACCACCACTCACTATGACATGACTGATTTCCAGTGCAGACTGCTAACAGAACCATAAAGCGTGCTCCGACTTCTGTTATTTCACTATGGGGCGCGTCAAACTCGCGGGTGGCTGCCTGAATGAGCATTTTGGGCCTCACTAAGCTAATGATGTCTTATATTTGTTCTCTTATTCGCATTACTTGTGTGAGCCAGATTACAAAATAAACATTGCAACCACATGAATGTGCTTTGGCATTCAAGCTGCTGACAGTGGCTGCCAGTTTCGTGTTGTCTGCTGCTATTTCACCACCACTCACTATGACATGACTATTTTCCAGTGCAGACTGCTAACAGAACCATAAAGCGTGCTCTGACTATGCTATTTCACTATGGGGCGCGTCAAACTCGACGGTGGCTGCCTGAATGAGCATTTTGGGCCTCACTTAGCTAATGATGTCTTATATTTGTTCTCTTATTCGCATTACTTGTGTGAGCCAGATAACAAAATAAACAATGCAACCACATGAATGTGCTTTGGCATTCAAGCTGCTGACAGTGGCTGCCAATTTCGTGTTGTCTGCTGCTATTTCACCACCACTCGCTATGACATGACTGTCATTTGTAGTGCAGACTGCTAACAGAACCATAAAGCGTGCTCTGACTTCTGCTATTTCACTATGGGGCGCGTCAAACTCGACGGTGGCTGCCTTAATGAGCATTTTGAGCCCGCCAACGATAATCAGGGTTAACAATAGTGTTTCAATTCAGATATGCCAGCATTTAAATGTGTTTCTCAGCCACTTCTTAAATCGAGCACAATGTGTGCAGGATGTTGCTTATCAGAATTGAGCTTCTATTATAAGGAATATGCCATAAATGGAACAGCTTATTTATTTGAGAGGTCACGGAATGGATGGTTGGCTGTGGCGAACCCACCGGCAAAATTTCGATAGCCCTAATAAGGGCTGTTCTTTGTTAATAAGAAGCCTTTATGCTTCGTCGAGTGGCTCAATGCCAGACAGCTCGCAGTCGGAGTCGCTTTCTTCAGTGTCATCTTCACCCAGCTGGATGATGATGGGTTGAATGTGCTCACTCCCAGACGTGTAAAGTCTGAACTTTGCCTCCAAGTCCATCACATGCTGAATGCTCTTCCTCCAGACTTCCGCCGTTACCTGCTTGATTTTCTCCCTCAAGATGACGTCAACCCTGGACAGCTTGAAGTCTCTGTTGTCCGCAGCGATGCCATTTTTGACCTTGGCCCACACAAGCTCAATGGGATTAAATTCGCAGTGGTACGGCGGGAGCCTGAGTACAATGCAACCGGCCCTTATAGCTGTGCTGTCTACGATGTAGCTCAGAAAGCGTGACTTTACAGATGCCACCAGCTCAAGCAACTGCTTCTTTATCATCCTTTCACCGTAGGTGATGTTCTTTCTTGTGAGCCACTCCTGTATCTTTTCCTTCTTCCAGGCCGTCGTCGGTAATTTCTCTTCTCGCCGGCTATGGTAAGGCGCATTGTCTGAAACAATGACGCTACCAGCTGGCAACTTCTGCAGAACGTCATTGAACCAGCCCTCAAAGCGATTGCCATCCATTTCTTCGTGGTAGTCGCCTGTCTTTTGGCCTCTGAATACATCCAAGCAGCCGTCGATGAAACCATCCTCGCTGCCGATGTGCGTCACGATCAGGCGCTGACCTTTCCCAGAAGGTTGTTTTAGACCCGTCGTCAGGCCATTTGCTCGAGCGAACAGGCGTCCGCGCTTCTGCACCACGGTGTCTGTCCACACGATCGACCGAGTGTGTCCCGCCGTCACCCATGTCTCGTCGAGGTAGAAGATCTTTCGGCCTTCCGCCCGGTAGCGCTTCACGTCACGGAGGTAGCGATTCCGCCAATTGATGTCATCCCGGTCGATAAGCAGGGAGTTGCGGCTTCTCTTTTCGTGCTTGAAGCCGATCTCGGCAAGCAGGCAACGCACAGTACACCGCCTTAGTGATGGGGAAACTCCGTAGTTATCTTCTCGACCGTCGGTATCTCGTTGCGGCGAAAGAAATCGTGCACACATGACCTCAGCGCGCACAACGTGAAGCTGTCAAACTTCGCGCTCCGTCTTCTCTTCTCCGCATTGCGTGGGCGCTTTCGCGAGGGCGTCGTGAGTTTGCCACCCGAAAAATGTGAAGCTTTAACTTCCTCCCTCACCCTGAACACAGTCCTTTCGCTGACACCGAGTATATCGGCGACAAACTTGCTCGTGTCCTCCACGCTGCGTTCAGGCTGCCTGTTACGCCAAAACGTGTAGCAGTGGAAGATCATGTTGCGTGAATCGCTGTTCAGGATGTGGCCGCTCTTGTTCTTGCCGAGGCTCCTTGGTGGTGTGGTCATCGAGGCGACACAAGGCTCGTTCGGCAACAAAGGATCGCGCTCCGATGTCACCTCGCTGGGCTCCATGGCTGAAAACTGGCACGGAAAAATATTAATTGAAAATAAGCCCAACACATTAAAAAATAAAGTTGTGCAAACACATAAAAAGTATATATGAATCTTATGCTATTAAGCCAGCGACTACTACGCCCGGTGCCGTCGATCTTGCTCCGTAGCAGACGACGCACAGCGTTGTAGAAGGCACGGAGTTATTTTTCTCTCGCGATCCGGCATGTGCGGTAGCATTTCCATCATGATAGTTTTACCAAACCACTCGTCAAGATACACAAATCTTGTTTATACCGTCAAAGACGCGTTTTAGAAGCAGTCACAATTTTTTTAGCGGGACTATTTCTTGAGTCGCGGAGGAATTGGCTGCTGCGCTTCGGTCAATTGGGCGGGGCCTACTCCTGTCTTTTAAAGTTGTACCCGACTATAGATACTGTAATCTACGCAATTAGGCCTCCGAGGAAGTCTCCCCCCCCCCCAGAGTGCTCCCTCACCCTTAACAAGCAGCAATGGACCCAATGGGCGCTCATCCACGAGCCATTGTCGCAATGGACATACGGAAGGCTTTTGATGGCGTGCCGCACACCATCATCTTATTCCTGGCACGTACAGCACAACTCAATGGAAGAGTGTACAACTTCATCGCAGGGTTCCTTGAAGACCGCACCTTTCAAATACACATCGGTCGCTGCAACAGCCGGGTGTACTCAAACCAAGTGGGAGGCCCTCAGTGGTTTGTCATTGCACCAACACTATTCAACCTTGCTATGCACATCTTGCCACAATATTAAACGCCATACTAGGAATACATCATGCCATATACGCCAACGACGTGACTATTTGGGCAACTGAGGGCTTAGTGGGATAGCAGGAGGAAATTCGACAGAACGCCATCGACTTTATACAATTCTCCTTGAAAAAAAATATGTTGTCATTCACGGGGGACGGCACACCAAGACAAAAGGATGGGAGAAGCAGCTTTATAATCTGACTATAGACCAGCATCCCATAGCCAGAAAATCAACAATTACAATCTTACGAATGTACTTGGACGACAACTGTACTGCCAGTACATGGCAAAAACGAACCGTGCGGTCGTGCAAGCAAATACTCCACGTACTCCGTCGCATCTCACATAGGACACGTGGTGTGAATGAACGAGAAATGCGGCAGTTTGTTCATGCATTCAAAATCTCTTGCATAACATAAGGGCTTCCATACCATTTGGTCACGAGAACTCAGATGCGCACCCTCGAACGCTCATTGCATGAAGCCAGGAGACTGATTACAGGACTGCCAAAGTGCACGGGACTGGACGCCCTGAAAAGCTGCAGTTGTCTGAACGACCTCAGCGAGCTACTGACCACAGACAGTAGCTTGCAAGAGGCACAACTTCACTCAAGCCATGCCGGTAGGCGTGTACTGATAATGTAGTGATACAGTACCACAGATATACCCTCACTTCCTCAACGTGTACCACCATGGTGCCACATCGTAATTACCGACGGGAAGCCGCTACCAACGAATATTGGCCCGCAACAAAAGGGTAGACGGCTGGCTTACACAAAGCGTCACCGCCGGCACTTGGAGCAACTTACTCCACACAAACGTGCTACGTATACTGACGCTGCCTTAACATCAGAAATGACCAGTCAGCGTAGGTATGCTTCTACTTGGTAGAGTTGCACCACTGGCGAACGCGGCTGACAACTGCATCAACCCTTGAATATACTGAACAGTACACAGGCAGAGATACAAGCAATCTACGACTACGTGCACGTGGCACAAGGGACTGCAGAAAACGCGACAATTCTTATTCACAAGATTTACACGGACTCGCAGTCGGTGTTTAGTGCGTGTGCCAACAATCTCCAAGCGACGATCCACTACGAAATCACTGACAAGAGGTCACCCAAATCCAGAGTCTCGGACACCAAGTGATAATCAAATCGATACCTGCGAACAGAGGGATCCCTGCCAGCGAAATGGCCCACAAGCTTGCGCGCACGCAGCTTCTCTCCGGGCATGCCAAATAGCCTAATAGCCAGCCACCTTACTTTACTCCACGCCTTTCATTACTGAACCGCACCTTCGAGCTGCAGAATGCCAGGGCAGAACACATGGCCTACCTGGCTGCTGTTGTCAACCCGCTATCTATACCCCCCGTCCCCTCCCAAGAACTCTCTCACAGGGATGCTGTGGTCATCTAGCGTATTCAGACGGGGACACTGCTGACCCCGTTCCTTCTCAGTCAATTCGGATGCAATCGAGAGTCAGCATCGACACCTGCAACCTGCCTCCAGTGCCGACATCGGGCCAATCTAGACCACCTGCTCAGGCATTGTCCAGTTTACAGCACCGTTCGGACCAAAGAAATCTCCAGCATACAGCGGGGTGCATGGCCGACATCACTTCACGCATGGGCGTGTCCAGCGCCCTCATCATCGCGAGAGCACGCTGTGGAACTGCGGCGGGCTCTCCTGTCAGTACTCCGGGACCCGGCGGCACCACCGGCGGGGGCCGACTGCGTGGCGTCTCTAAGCAAGACAGGGCGCCCGACCAGATCCACGCTATACTTGCTGCTCCCGAGCCCACTTAAGAATGCGGAGATAGCTGACTATGTCCCCCTTAACCCCCATCCCTTCTCCACAGCAGCGCATAAGAGAACAAATAAGTAGGATAAACAAGTTACCAACCAACCGGAAGCAAATCAGTAGGCGTCGTGTACGCACTGTTGATACGTGTTGAAGTTGTACTCCGTAGGCGACGAGGCGTCACAGGCATATCGGACGCGCAATGCAAACCATGTGCCGAAACTGCGTCATCACCTCAGCAGAAGGCCTACACCACATACACCGGGCTACACAGCTAGCGCCAGAGCTTCCGCTGTGCTCAGACTTCCCAAACCCTCACTGTATATGCCCTCGTTAGTGTCATGATGCAGAACTTCACTTCACCGCTCCAAGATGGCGGCGCCATCTCTGCCAAGAGACAGCACATTTTAGTAGTTCGCGCCGACGTCACATCCGTTACCGGAGGTTGATGGTGGACCCTGGCATAAAACACTTTCGCGTTAAGAATTGCGCTTAGTTTCCTACGAATGCTAAACGCATGAGAGATTCTGCAGAGCCCACGCAACGTGGGAATCACTTTCATGAGCCCTCAAGGCAATATGGCGCATTACGACAAGAGACGCACTGCAGATTTCAGTGATAAACTCGTCCCTCAGCTCCCATTAACCTTGCAGAGAAGGCGGCAATTTCGGAGCGATAGCTCTACTACACCAGGTAGAAACCCAGAAAACGCTTGGTTCCATAAATCTCGCCTTCAAGCTCAGCCAAGGTGAAATCGTGGCGCGTGCCGCGTTTCTACCAATCACAGCGCGGCGCCGCGGCACCCGCGGTGCCGGCCGGTCGGGGAAAAAAAGAACAGCCAGAACGCTCGCCTTCGTGCATAGCATTCGCCGCCAGCGTATCCCGACAAACATTACGGCTAAAAAATCAGAGCTCTTCCTCTGTCGAGAAAATCGGGGTAAGCGAAGCTTGGTGGCAAGACGACGCTGTCGCACGCGTTCCGCTTCGTTTGTGCTAAACTCAGGGTCGGCGGCTCGTCGCTGACGTTTGGCCTCAATATCGCGCTCCCGCAACTCGGGGTCCGCGGCTCTTCGCTCACGTTTGCCCTGGGTACGGTGGCTAAAAGGGGGAGGTGGTAGCAATGCCGCCGTCGGAGAGCGCGGCGCGTGTTACAGTGATTCATGATGCCGAGTGGTGGCTCGCGCGTCGACGCTTAGATGCCTCCGCTGTAGTTCGGCTGCTGGCCGAGCTAGGCGAGTGTGCTCAGTTGGCATGGTTTTGTTCGGTTCTTGTTGCTCCACGCTCGTTTCTGTTCGCATTCACGCTGTGCAGTTGTGCCTCCTAGGGGTGACAATATTTTTACACGTTGCCATGCCGTAAGAAGCAATGGCAAGTCGCATGAAACGACAGACGCACTGTTTTGCGCTGGGCTGCACAACAGGCTATGTTTCTGGTAGAAAATCAGAAAAAAAAAACATCCCTTTTCTTTGTGCCTGACGACGATGAGGCACTTAAAGCGTGGCAGCGGGACAGAACCAAGATAATGTTGCTTTCCGTCGCTTGGAGATACTGAGATTATTCTTTTGATCGGTCTAATTACATAATTGGTAATAAATAATTATTCAACTTCTCAAATATTATAATTAGACGAAAAGTGTCAATGAGAAAGTTGTAGAGTAACATAAAAAACTCCCGATACAGCTTTCTATTGCTCAATATGTTCTCAATAAAAGTGTTTTTCCGAGCGTGAAAGAAGCTCGCGTATACAGGCAAGGTGCCTCGAGCGGCAGGTCGCGCGGCAATTTTACGTGCATTCGCGGGTTTCTTTTACGCTCGAAAAAACGCTTTTATTTAGCACGTGTTGAGCAACAGAAAGCTGTATCGGGAGTTTTTCATGTTGCTCAACAATTTTCTCATTGACCACTTGATTTTCATCTAATTAAAATATTCAGAAGTTGATTACTTAAGCCTGTGTACTTAGGCGGAATGCAAAAAAATATCAGTATCTACAAGCGATGGAAAGCAATATTAGCTTGTTTCTGTACAGCTACGTGGCATTTGCCTATTTTAAAATCTTGGCGCAATATAGTTGAGACACCCTGTATATTGAATCATATAATCAAGTGCTGTCTGTCGTCCTTTTGAGTATTCCTCATGGTCACCACCATTCCTCATGGTCACCACCTACCACCCAAGCGGGTAGGAGCATCCTGCGAGAGCTGGGGATTCCTCCGGCGGAAATTGAGTCCCGCTTCTGCGGTCTCCCTCGAGAACAGCGGGAACGCATTGTCGTGGCTCCAATTCCACGCAACGTTCATCCCGAACACAACGTGGGTCGGAGACGAGCTAGGGCCAAGGCTATCGTGGGCAAAGCTCGGGAAGAGGCTCCGGATTGCTGTTTTGTTGATGCTGCCCGATACCCCGACGGGACGGCGTTCGTAGCGGTGGGCATCGATCACGATGGGAAAATCACGAACTGTGCGACTGTTCGAACGAAGTCGGCCGAGGTGGCGGAGCAGGTGGCCATAGCCCTGACCCTGCTCGACGACAAAAGGACCACGATCTACAGCGACTCGCGGACGGCTGTACGAGCTTTCGCCAAGGGCACCGTTTCGGAGCAGGTCGTGCGCATTCTACGGGACAAGGACATCAAGTCGCACACGATCATCTGGTTCCCTGCACACATGGGGCAGATCAAGGGCGCCCCGACCAACCTCAACGAGTCGGCCCACAGAGCTGCGCGAGGAGTCGTTGACCGCGTAGCTACCGGGTGGCGCGACGCTGAGGTTATGGACAATCGGGACCCTCCCTCCTGATATAACGAACTTACCAAACATTTTTACATGGGACGCAGACGATATCATCCGCTACATAGGAAACTAAACAGACCACAGGCGTTGACACTCAGATTACTCCAGGTCGGGGCATACCCTAACCCCGCACTGTTACACAGAATATACCCAGACATACAATCGACCAATGCTTGCGAGCTATGCTCAGACCTAGCTGACTTGGAGCATATGCTCCGCTGGTGCCCCGCGTTTCACGACGGCGACAATGTCACGTCGACCAAATGGGAGGCTGCCCTAAGCAGCCCCGATCTTGAAGCACAGCTATGAGCTGTCCATCGGGCCCGCGACGCAGCAGAGAGGCTCGGCCTTTCTGTGCCGACGTGGGAGCGGCCCGCTACGTGCTGACACGCGTTCCGAGGGACAATAATAAAGTTTTACCATACCATACCATACCACCATCCTTGTTCATCGCATCGGCGACTAAAATAAGTTTGTTTACCTAAATTTTATGAGGAATGATTTCTAAATCGTCATATATTGGTCTTAAACAATTTGACGAGCAGGATGCAGTGCGTCGCAGTAATATGACCTAAGGATCTCTTCACACCTAGCCTAGAAATAGGTGCAGCTTTATTATTGTTCACATTAGATAAAATCATTTTTTTTCACTCCTGGCGATTCGGGAAAGCACGTAGAACGCGTGCGACCGAGAGAAGGCGAAAAATCTTTGTGCCGGCCGTGACGCGCCCGAAGCGAATGCATCTTTGAACACTTAACCACTCATCAGAGGATAGCTGCTAGTCATTTATTGTCTCCTCTACTAACAACCTACGATACGCATTAGCTTAACGCTAGTTATGTCAAATATGCGACCGCTAATTTCGAACAAAAACGCCCGCTTCGAAACTCGCGGCACCAACCACGTGCCTCCGCGCCCTGCGAGCGATCTTGCTAGCGACTGCAGCGCCGCCGCTGCTGTCATGATTGCTTGCAACACTCCGCCGCCGCCGCTACTCACACCTCCCCCTTCTAGCCACCATAGCCTGGGCTTCGAAAGCCCTCACTCTAGAATCTGCACGTAAACGACGAGCCTTTTCTTTAACGAGTTCACCGATCCGATGCTCAAACTCATCTCTCCTCGGCGGAACGCACCGCCGAAACTGATCTGAGGCGAGGGAAGCCTAGCGGAGCACGCGCCAACCCTCTTCCCTTTCCCTCTCCAGTGACACACCAAACGAGCCTGATTGGTCGCGCGCTCACGTGATCCGGTGCCGGCGCAGCTCTTCCCGCACCTGCTCTTTCTTGCTTCCTTCCTTAGTTTCCTTCTTTCTTTCGTCCTCCCTGTCTGATACATCCATATCCCTGGCTCATACACGCATATCCAACGCGGCTATGCGCCACACGTGACATTAGTATAGTTAATCGGGACATAACTGACGAGCATGCGATGATATTGATGGCATGACCTATGAGTTATGTGAGTCATATATTCGTACCCTTACATGCCAATTTTGGTATATACCAGGTGAACGAGACGCAAGTTTTGGAAAGGCAGGGTTTTAGCGTTACACCTTCACCGCCGACACTTGTCAGGCCACGGCCGCTGGATCAATACAAACTTCTCTTTAAAGGCTGCAGTTGCCCGAAAGTGTGAGAAGCAGTCAGCGATCTTTGAATGCTATCGCGTTCTTCTACTCTTCAAGGCGAAGCTTAAGCGTCTCCCAATTTTTATTCAGCATCAAAATGGTGTTGAACCACAATATATGACGCGCTCGACCTTGCAGAAATAAGGTCGTATAGAGACCTTATGCAGAGATCTGCCAAAACGCCACAGCACAAAGAGACGCGCAGCGAATTTGGCGATGAACGCTTCCCGTAACTTCTATCCTTACCGTCAGCAAGAGGGTGCGCGCGCTTACTCTTAAAGCAGCACTTTCTTGGCCCTTTCTTCCTAATTTGCTCTCCGTTTCTAACCATTCCCCACCGCTATCGACTTGCTGCAAGCGCACTTCATTCGTACCACACATCCTGCACCCCTTCCGAACCCTTAAATTTCATGAATATCTAATCAGCCCCGCTAAACGATTTTGACGTTGCACTAATAGTTATGCTCTGTATATGTTCTTAGTTTACTCGGGTGACGTATGACTCATGCACAATGTATCAAGTAATTTAAACGCGCGGAAATCGTAATCATGGGGTCTATAGGGAGTAGCAAGAGCATTTACCGATCGCAAATAGCCCCAAAAAGGTTCTCTGGCCTAGTAACCAATATTAAGGAGGAAATTGACTTCATCAGACGTATATGAAAGGAACTGCAGATCTTTTCTCTAATTTCAATAACACCCCCTCGCAGGATTCACACAGCTAAAGAACAAAAGAACAATCCGAAGCCATTCACACGTTGTAATCTATAAATAAAGAGGCCTGCACATTGTACTTACTATGTCTTCTGTTTCAATGCGCGCACCGTTCTGCAAAACTAATAAAGCGTCGCTTAGGTGGGCGGATATGAGAGATGTCTTCTGCGTAATTGTTATGAATAAATTGTTGCTATTCTACGCGGCTAACGCGCCAAGCGTCTCAATGCGCTGGCTTGCACAAGGGAATTTCGTAAGATTGTCTTATGCCGCCTTTCTAGGCATGCCTCAGTGACCTAATCGTTAGACCACCGGAATTCTGTGCTTGGGACGCAGGGTTGAAATTCCACCTTCGCTGCAAGAAGGCCAATTTTACAGCGGTAAAGTTTACCGTGACTCGGAGTCTCGCACTAATGCACTGATTACCGTATCAATTTCTTGCTTAAGAGAGAGGCGCGCTTGCAATATCGCCTCCTGCCTGACTTCCCGCAGTTATTGTTGCGCTGCTGCCGCCTGGAGGAGAACCAGCACCGCCAGCTGCTGAGCGCATACAGCAACGTGTCGCTCCCGACGATGAGCGACACATGGTTCCGGCGAAATTTTCCCCGCTGTATCATCTACCCGAAGGAGAACGTGGAGTGCCTGCGGCTCCGTAGTCGCTATGGACCCAACGTGCTGACCTTGCTCGAGCCCTGGGATTCGTTCACGGTAAAGGCAATTACTGTCGTTGATTGATTGTGTTCATTGTATTCTGTCTTCACTGAAGATAGTTGAGCCTTTACGTCCGGGTCTACTACTAGGTGGTTCGTTGAGAGGGAAGATGGTTGGCGCTATCTTCTGCAGCTCTTGAGGGAGCACGGCTCTGCGCCATCCGGGAACCGACATAGTGGCCAATGAGAGACGGTAGCTATGGTCAGTGGTGAAGCCAGGAGGGGGGGTCACAATAGGCACGTGCCGCACCCCTCCCCTACCCCCTCGAAACTTCTGTGTTAGTATAAGGCTTGCGCAGATCTCCCTACGCGAACTCACCCTTCTTGTCCCTGGTCATGTGGGCGCCTCCCTCCTCCCCGAAAAACATCTCTGGCTACGCAACTGGCTCTGGACTGGTAAAGTGCGGCGCGTCAGCTCGGTGCCAGATGGGCTTCTTCAACGTGCACCCAGAGCACGGCATGCGAGTGTCTATTTTTTTTTTTTTTGTTCTGCCGTCGGCCAAATGCGTCCGCTGCTTCGGCCACACGAACCCGCGACTTCGCGGTTAGCAGCTGAACGTCGTAGCGTTTCCATTGAAACAATACGGTAGGATTCAAGCTGGTCTTCTAAGCGAAGCGTTACAGGCTCACAAGTTTCGGCAGTGGTAGTGGTGGTAGTGGTCGTGGTGTCACGCTGAAAAGTGGGCCGATCCTGGCGAGTGTGCATAAGGGGTCCAAGCTCAATGGCACATACCAGGGACAAAAAAATAGAAAGAGAGAGACAAGGAGAGAAGGAAAGAGAGAGAGAAACGAAAAAGAGGAAAGATAGAGAAAGAAAGAACTACAGAGGAAGACGTAGAAAGAGAAAGATAGAAAGGCAGAGAGAGAGAGCGAGAGAGAGAAAGACAGAAAGAAAATCAGAAGCACTTCCCCTGTCGAGAAAATGGGGGTAGGCAAAGGTTGTTGTGTGTGGACTTGACCAACTACTTTCCCTTCCCTTTCCTACTACTTTTCGTTCCTTATCGTGGTACTTTTAGTTCCCTTTCATTATACATTTGTTTCCCTTTCGTGCAACTTTTCTTTCCGTTGCTTTTGTACGTTTCCTTCCCTCGATGCCTACATTTAATAAACGTTTACGTTTTATTACCGTGACGTCGTAAACATTACGTTACCCTGACGGAGGCCAGATACACACAGGACAAGCTTAGCTATACCCCCATTTTCTCGACAGGGGAAGGGCTGGTGATTTTTAAGCTGTTGATCCATACCACTGGCATCGGAAATGTAGTAAATATTTGACCGTGCCTCAAAATTTTTTACAGCCATGCTGTTTAGGCTAGGCTCCAGGATATCGCATCCGGCAACGAAAGTAGATAGTTAGACCGGAAGTAGATCAACCATTTTCGGCTCCATGTGCGTGGCGGTTTCCTGCCAGCTGTGCCTTAGCACAGGTGTCAAAACGAACGATGGATGTCCCATTCTTATACCCCTCGCCACAGCCGATGCCTCTTTCACAAGCGTCGCGATGCTCAACAGCGGCACGACCCACCAATCGTTGTGCCCCTTTGTCTCGTGACGTAGAGATCGCGCTAACGCTCTTCTCAGCTGTTGCCCTTTGGACATGCTATGTGACGGGCGCTCATTTAACATTATCATCTAGGATGCTGACGTCAGGAAGTTGCTCGACAGCCTTCATTTTTTCCGACCACGCAAATGCCTACGCCTAGGCTGACTCCAACCATCCGACAGGTGATACAGGAGCAGGTCACCGAGGCTTTGCCGTCTGCCTTTCAGCCGACTGGTGTCACCGCGCCGCTATCATTTGTGGTGCCGTCTGCTGCTCTTCCGGCTCCTGTTGCCGCACCTCTGACGTATGCGGATGCCGTCATGAAGCCACGTCCTCAACCAGTACTAACCCCTCAACCACCAATTCGACCGCCAGCGACGGTGCTTTTCGGGGCGCAGCCACAGTACGCAAATCCTTGGCGCACTGCAGACAACCGCCCGATCTGCTATGCTTGCGGAATTCCGGATCATGTTGCGCGATTGTGTCGCCGACGCTTCGCGGCGACCACGAATACGCCGAGATATCCAGACTACTCCTTCCGACCTCCCTATCGCACGCAGCCAGAACGAGAGCCTGAAACATGCGCCCGTGATCACCAGCCCACTTCCGATGTCCAACCTTTTGCTGCTCGTCGGTCCCCCTCACCGCGCCGCCGTTCTCTTTCGCCTATGCGTCGTCGGTACAATACTGGTGAGGCGGAAAACTGACTACCGCAGCTTCTGAAGCACGAGCTGCGCCGTCGTCAACCTGTCTAAGTCCTCGATTGTCCCCCGCCAATGTTATTGACGTGTTTGCTGACGGTGTACGAACTCTTGCGCTTGTGGACACAGGCGCCGCTATTTCTGTAATGAGCCATACGTTTTGCCGTTCTATCCGTAAAGTGACGACGCCACCTTCAGGATTTTCTCTCCGCACTGCGAGCGCACAATATATTGACACGTATACATGTTTACCTTTCACCGGTGGCCGCTTTCCACCGGCTAACAAATGTTAAACGTTATCGCTCGGCGCAGGACGCGCCTGTATCGGAAGTTTCTAGAACGTTATCGATGCTTCTTTTCATTGCCTGTTATCACCGACGCTTATGTTATCTGATTGTGTGACCGACGCGAATTGTCTAGAACTTTCTGGAAGACGCGCGGGCATCAGGGATTAATCTGGAACCTTCGATGACTCAGGTATAAAAGCCGACGCGTCTCGCCGCTGATCAGATTTTCGACGACCGCCGACTGTGGTCGCCGCTTTCGTTGTGCTTTGAGTGTACCTTGCTTTTGTGGGCACAGGTTCGCCCAATAAACAACCAGTTCCGTTGTACAGTTTTATGACTGTTTTCTTCAGCGTCACTACTACGTGACATCTGGTGGAGGTGCTGGGTGCGTTCATGCAGCGAACGCCCCCGCAAAGCCGCGATCCAAGCCCTAAACCGGAGGACAACGCCAACGTCACCAAGGACCAGCGAGCTAGCCGTAGGCAGCAAGGACTTCTGCCGGAGTACGGACTTCTTCCCGAGAAGACCACAGTGATCAAGGCCAAGTCAAAGACCCTAATGGCAGCCCCAGCGTCCCCCATCCTGCTGCAACAACCTCGGGAGCCACCGACCTTCCGTGGATCTTCGGCTGAAGACCCTGAAACCTGGCTGGAGACATACGAGCGGACCGCGACGTTCAACAAATGGAGTGACGACGACAAGCTGCGCCATGTCTATTTTTCGTTGGATGACGCTGCTCGGACCTGGTTTGAGAACAGGGAGACCACCCTGGTTACGTGGGACCTTTTTCGTGAAAACTTCGTGACGACCTTCACGAGTGTCGTACGAAAGGAGAGGGCAGAGGTTCTCTTAGAAACCAGAGTGCAATTGCCCAACGAGAACATCGCTATCTTCACGGAGGAGATGACTCGCCTCTTCCGCCACGCCGACCCCGAAATGTCTGAAGAAAAGAAAGTTCGGTTCTTGATGCGAGGTGTCAAAGACCAACTATTCGCCGGATTGATGCGCAACCCGCCCAAGACTGTCACCGAATTTCTTTCCGAGGCTACAACGATCGAGAAGACGCTTGAAATGCGCGTCAGGCAATACAAACGCCGTGCCCTGACCAACTACGCCGACGCTCAAGCGCCAGGCGCCGACGACCTGCTCGAGACCATCAGAGCGGTCGTTCGCGAGGAGCTGCATAAGCTATTTCCCAGGTCGCAGCCTCACGTGGCATCTATCGCCGACGTCATCAAAGACAAAGTTCAGCGCTCACTTGGAGTTCCCGATGTGCAGCCACAATCGCCGCAACCCCAGCCGGAAGCGCTGACCTACGCCGCCGTCGCCCGTCGTCAAGGCCCCCCTCCGCGCTCGCGCCAGGGCCCCGTAACGCCGCAGTTCCGTCGTCCACCGCCGCCGCCGCCAGCACGCCCGCCCGTCGTCCAGCGCAGCTACCAGAGGAAGACGGACATATGGCGCGCCCCCGACCACCGCCCGCTCTGCTATCACTGCGGGGAAGCCGGCCATGTCTATCGCCGATGCCCATACCGCGAGATGGGCCTACGAGGGTTCCCCGTCAACGCGCCGCGTCCCGATCGAGGTGAACGACCGCGCGACATCGCCGACTACCTTGCCGGAGCCCAGTGGCAACCACGACGACCCTCACGCTCGCCGTCACCAGGCCGCTACATCTCGCCGCATCGCCGCCTGTATGCCGGCCCAACCCGGGGCCGATCTCCCAGCCCATACCCGGGAAACTAAAAGCAGCAACCGATAGAGGTGCGGTTGCTGTACGACGCAATGCCGAAGATCCTCCGCCGCCGACGACGACGACGATTCGCGAATCATCGCGACGAGATATCAGCACGCCGCCTAGCAACAGCCTTGACAACAAATCGCCGCCGAACGAAGACCTTCCGACGCGACGTAGCAGCAGCAGAGCAAGCCGACGCAGCCGTGATCCGACGCCACGAATTAACCGCAACGCCAGACGCCGGTCTACCGATCTAGACGTGCTCATCGATGGTCATAACGTCACCGCTCTCGTCGACACTGGCGCCGACTATTCCGTCTTCAGTGGCGCGTTCGCCGCCAAATTAAAGAAGGTGAAGACGGCCTGGCAAGGACCCGATATACGGACAGCGGGAGGTCACCTAATAACGCCGGCTGGAATCTGCACAGCGCGAGTCACGGTAAACAACCGCACTTACCCGGCGAGCTTCGTAATCCTGCAGCACTGCTCCAGGGACGTCATCCTAGGCATGGACTTTCTACACCAACATGGTGCAGTCATCGACTTAAGGTCCAAGTCGATAACGCTTTCAACACACAAAGCGATACCGCCGGATACAAGCATCAGTTACCATGCCTTGAATGTGCTTGAAGAACAAGTCACCGTTCCGCCTCGCTCAAGCGTAATGATTTCCGTCGGTACCGAAGTGTCTGCAGACATGGAGGGCGTCATCGAGGGCGATCATCACTTACTGCTCGACCGTGAAATTTGCGTCGCTAGAGGCATCGGTGAACTACGCGAAGGGAAAGCAACAGTGATGCTCACGAACTTCAGCCACGAATATAAGCACATTAACAAAGGCACCACGCTCGCCTACATCGACGAAATAGTACAAGCCAGCAGTGCTTTCGCCTTCACGGATTCTAGTGCACCTGCAACGACGACTATAATACCTGAACCAACTTTCGACGTCAATCAGAACCTTCCCAGGCATAAGAAAGAGCAACTAAAAGCTCCGCTCCTGCAATACAAGGACTGCTTCTCGTCGTCGTCAAAAGTTCGACAAACCCCTGTCGCCAAGCACCGCATCATAACCGACGAAAATGTCCGCCCACTCCGTCAGAGCCCGTACCGAGTTTCGGCGCGCGAACGCGAAGCCATGAGGCAACAAGTCGATGAAATGCTACGCGACGACATCATCCAGCCGTCCAAGAGTCCGTGGGCGTCCCCCGTGGTATTAGTGAAGAAGAAGGATGGAACCCTACGTTTCTGCGTCGATTATCGTCGCCTCAACAAGATCACGAAGAAGGACGTATACCCCCTCCCACGGATTGACGACGCTTTGGATCGACTCTACAACGCAAAGTATTTTTAGTCGATGGACCTCAAAACCGGTACTGGCAAATCGAAGTCGACGAGAGGGACCGGGAGAAGACTGCCTTTATAAAACCAGACGGACTGTTCGAGTTCAAGGTCATGCCGTTTGGTCTTTGCTCGGCACCTGCGACTTTCCAACGCGTCATGGATACAGTACTGGCAGGCTTGAAGTGGCAGACTTGCCTCGTCTATTTAGACGACGTCGTTGTGTTTGCCTCAAGCTTCGAAGAACACCTGCGGCGCCTTGAAACTGTTCTTCAAGCAATCAAAACCTCCGGACTCACGTTAAAGCCAGAAAAGTGCCGCTTCGCATATGAGGAGCTCTTGTTCTTGGGCCACGTCATCAACAAGTCTGGAGTGCGCCCCGACCCTCAGAAAACTGCAGCCATCTCCAACTTTCCTCCGCCGTCCGACAAGAAAGCAGTGCGTAGATTTCTTGGACTGTGCGCCTATTACAGGCGCTTCGTCAAGGACTTTTCACGGATCGCCGAGCCACTGACGTACCTCACGAAGGCCGACGTCGAGTTCAAGTGGAAGATGCCGCAAGTCGAAGCATTCGAAGAACTGAAGCGACGCCTGCAATCGCCGCCAATACTTGCGCATTTCGACGAAAACGCCGATACCGAAGTCCACACCGACGCAAGCAGCGTAGGACTCGGCGCCGTTCTTGTGCAGAGGACTGACGGACTAGAAAGGGTTGTAAGTTACGCTAGCCGGTCGCTATCGAAGGCGGAAGCAAATTATTCCACGACAGAAAAGGAGTGCCTCGCCATCATCTGGGCTACATCAAAGTTTCGCCCCTACCTCTATGGCAGGCCCTTTAAAGTTGTGAGCGACCACCACGCCTTGTGTTGGCTAGCTAACTTGAAGGATCCTTCAGGTCGCCTCGCACGGTGGAGTCTGAGACTTCAAGCATTCGACATCACCGTCGTTTACAAGTCCGGGCGAAAGCACTCTGACGCCGACTGCTTGTCTCGCGCCCCCGTCGAACCGCCGCCACAGGAAGACCAGGATGACGACACTTTCTTGGGACCCATCAGTGCCAACGAATTCGCCGAACGACAGCGAGCCGACCCGGAACTAAGGAGCCTTGTAGACTACCTGGAAGGCAAGACCGTCATTGTGCCGAAGGTGTTCAGGCGAGGATTGGCGTCGTTTTTCTTGCAAAACGACATTCTCCTAAAGAAGAACTTCTCGTCTCTCCGAGCCAACTACCTCCTCGTGGTACCCTCAGCATTGCGTCCAGAGTTTCTGCAAGCTCTCCATGACGACCCAACGGCTGGACACCTCGGTTTTTCCCGCACGCTCGCGAGGATACAAGAAAAGTACTACTGGCCTCGCCTCTCTGCCGACGTCGCCCATTACGTAAGGACATGCCGAGACTGTCAGCGACGCAAAACACCGCCGACAAGGCCAGCCAGACTTCTACAGCCGATCGAGCCACCTCGCCGACCATTCCAGCAGATCGGGATGGACTTACTGGGGCCTTTTCCGTCGTCGACGTCCGGCAATAAATGGATCGTCGTAGCTACGGACTACCTCACCCGCTACGCCGAAACAAAAGCCTTGCCCAAAGGCAGTGCTGCCGAGGTAGCCCGATTCTTCGTTGAGAACATCCTCCTGCGTCACGGTGCCCCGGAAGTCCTCATCACCGACAGAGGCACGGCCTTTACGGCAGAGCTAACTCAAGCCATCCTGAGGTACAGCCAGACAAGCCATCGCCGCACCACCGCCTATTACCCGCAGACGAATGGCCTCACCGAGCGCCTAAATAAGACCATCGCCGACATGCTGGCAATGTACGTCGACGTCGAACACAAGACGTGGGATGCCATCCTTCCGTACGTGACCTTCGCATACAACACGGCCGTGCAAGAAACGACGCACATGGCGCCGTTCAACCTGGTCTACGGAAGGAACCCAGCAACGACGCTTGACGCCATGCTACCAGACGTCGCTGACGAAGACAATCTCGACGTTGCCACTTATTTGCAGCGTGCCGAAGAAGGTCGACAGCTCGCCCGCCTGCGCATCAAGAACCAGCAGAGGACCGACAGCCGACACTACAATCTACGACGACGCTACGTCGAGTACCAGCCCGGCGACCGTGTTTGGGTCTGGACTCCGATACGCCGACGAGGACTTAGCGAGAAACTGTTGCGTCGCTATTTCGGACCAAATAAGATAACCCGACGTATTGGCGCACTGGACTATGAGGTCGTGCCAGACGGCATTTCGCAATCACAGCGGCGCCGGGCACGGCCTGAAGTCATCCATGTGGTGCGTCTTAAACCTTTCTACGCCCGCTGACGACGTTAGGTACTTTGTTACTTTGTTATTTTTTGTTTGTTTGTTTATTACGCATGGTTTTGTTTTCGCTTTCGTGTTTGTAGCATCGGGACGATGCTTTTTAAGGGGAGGGTATTGACACGTATACATGTTTATCTTTCACCGGTGGCCGCTTTCCACCGGCTAACAAATGTTAAACGTTATCGCTCGGCGCAGGACGCGCCTGTATCGGAAGTTTCTAGAACGTTATCGATGCTTCTTTTCGTTGCCTGTTATCACCGACGCTTATGTTATCTGATTGTGTGACCGACGCGAATTGTCTAGAACTTTCTGGAAGACGCGCGGGCATCAGGGATTAATCTGGAACCTTCGATGACTCAGGTATAAAAGCCGACGCATCTCGCCGCTGATCAGATTTTCGACGACCGCCGACTGTGTTCGCCGCTTTCGTTGTGCTTTGAGTGTACCTTGCTTTTGTGGGCACAGGTTCGCCCAATAAACAACCAGTTCCGTTGTACAGTTTTACGACTGTTTTCTTCAGCGTCACTACTACGTGACAATATTCAACCCGTTGCAGCATGTACGGCCAGGGTGCTCATACAAGACGTGATCTACAGCGTTGAGTTCCTTGTGCTGGCCTCGTGTTCCCATGACCTGATCCTCGGGTGGGATTTTTTGTCCCGTAACCACGCTGTTATCGACTGCGCTCGTGCTCAGGTAGAGTTCGCTGTGTTTCCCGAGACGCCTTCCACCCATGTGGCCGGTCCTGGGGATAGAAAGCTTGTCGTCACCGCCGATATTGACCTGCCACCTCAGAGTGCCGTCATTGTTCCCGTTTTCTGTGCCGCCCTTTCCGACGCCACCGTTCTGTTCACGCCATCGGACTTCTTTCGTCGCCGCCACAATACGTCACTGCCTTTTGCCATCCTCGCGCTTCATCAGGACAATACCGGACTACTTGTTTGCAACCCCAATTCAGGCCCTCTGACTTTGTACCGAAATGAAACGCTTGGCCACGTTCAGCCTGTATACGCTGCTGTTATCGTGCCCCTTGACCCCTCTGTGCCTGAGACTCAGCATCCGCTGAACGCCCTGACCCCTCACCTTGCGTCCGACGCCATGCTCTCGGAATCTTTTCACCGTTCCATCGACAGCGACCTCGATCCGGCTGCACGGACGCAGCTTCTTGCCCTTCTACACGAGTTCCGCACTTCGTTTGAGTTACCGCAAGCGTCCCTAGGCCGAACTAATGCGGTTGTTCACACGATTGACACTGGGCCTCACGCTCCTTTGCGACAGCGCCCCTACCGTGTGTCACCTGCGGAACGTCGTGTCATTACGGAGCAGGTTGACGACATGCTTCAGCGCGGAGTCATTGCCCCTTCTTGCAGCCCCTGGTCCTCTCCTGTTGAACTGGTCAAAAAGAAAGATGGCTCAATTAGATTCTGTGTGGACTACCGACGCCTCAACAAGATTACTCGCAAAGACGTCTATCCTCTTCCTCGAATAGACGACGCCCTCGATTGCCTTCAAGGTGCCGAATTTTTTTCTTCCCTCGACTTGCGATCGGGATATTGGCATGTCCCTATGGCGGCGTGTGATCGTCCGAAGACGGCGTTCGTCACACCGGATGGCTTGTATGAATTTACCGTGATGCCTTTCGCACTTTGTAATGCCCCCGCAACATTCGAACGGATGATGGACGGCATTTTACGCGGTCTGAAATGGAAGATATGTCTGTGCTATGTGGATGACGTCGTCGTGTTCTCTCCCGATTTCGCTACACATCTCTCTCGTTTACGCACAATTCTCCGCTGCCTTACAAACGCACGCCTTCAACTCAACCTGAAGAAATGTCACTTTGGAGCTCACCGGCTAACCATCCTCGGCCACGTTGTCTCCAAAGATGGCATTCTGCCTGACCCGGAAAAACTACGTGCTGTTGCCGAGTTTCCGAAGCCTTCTACCCTCAAAGAACTTCGAAGCTTTGTCGGCTTGGCCTCCTATTTTCGTCACTTTGTCCGAAATTTCGCCTCCATCATCGCACCGCTTACGAAGCTCCTCGCCGGCCCCAGCGACCTTTCCCACTGGACACCGGCCTGCGACGACGCATTTGCGACACTGCGCCGCCTACTTACTTCGCCCCCCGTGCTACGCCATTATGACCCTGCTGCGCCAACCGAAATACATACTGACGCCAGTGGTATCGGTCTTGGTGCAGTTCTCGCGCAACGCAAGCCCGGCTTCCCTGAGTATGTTGTGGCCTATGCAAGCCGCGCCCTCACCAAGGCGGAAGCGAATTATTCGGTCACCGAAAAAGAGTGCCTCGCGATTGTATGGGCGTTAAGAAAATTCCGCCCCTATTTGTACGGCAGGCCTTTCGACGTTGTAACCGACCATCATGCCCTCTGCTGACTGGCTTCCCTCAAAGATCCCTCTGGTCGTCTCGGTCGATGGGCTCTTCGTATTCAAGAATTCGACATTCGCGTCGTTTACCGATCCGGGCGCAAGCATTCTGACGCGGATGCGCGCTCTCGTTCACCCGTCAAATCCGAAGCAGGGCCTCCTTCAGCGGTAAGCTTTTCCCTGGACGCTCTGACCATCACCGACATGCCTTCGGAACAGCGCAAGGACCCATGGATCGCCTCCCTCTTGAAATTACTCTGCGCCTCTTCACCCGCTAGCCAACCCCGTGCCCTTCGTCGACAAGCCAACCATTTCGCAATACGCGATTCACTTTTGTACCGCCGCAACTACCTGGCGGACGGACGTAAATGGCTGCTGGTCATACCCAAGCACTTTCGAGCCCATGTGTGTGCATACTTCCATGCTGATCCGCAACATGCCCATGCTGGCGGGCTGAAAACGTATCAACGGCTCCGCCAATGCTACTACTGGCGTGGGATGTACACATTTGTCCGTAAATATAGACGGTCTTGTTCCGCATGTCAACAACGAAAGACGTTTAACCATACACCCGGTCAGCGGCAACCTTTACCATGTCCTGCCCGCCCTTTTGAACGCATTGGAATCGACCTTTATGGACCACTTCCGTGCTCTGTTGCTGGCAATCGCGGGATAATTGTCGTGGTGGACCATCTGACGCGATACGCAGAAACCGCTCCACTCCCTGCGGCTGGTGCTCGTGACGTCGCTTCCTTCATATTGCGCCATTTCATACTCCGTCATGGAGCCCCACGGGAACTGCTGAGCGACAGAGGCCGTGTGTTTTTGTCCAACGTGATACAAGAGTTTCTCCGCTCTTGTCGTATTCTTCATCGCACATCAACTGCTTGCCATCCTCAAACGAATGGGCTCACTGAACGTTTCAACCGCACGCTCGGTGACATGCTGTCGATGTACATTGATTCTGATCAATCCAATTGGGACGTCGTTCTCCCCTTCGTGACTTATGCGTATAACACCGCGACACAGTCTACGACGGGCTTTTCACCATTCTTTCTTTTATATGGCCGTGAACCATCCTCCACGCTTGACACAATTTTACCGTACCGCCCGGACGCCTCCGAATTCAGTGCAATTTCTGACGTCGCCCAGCATGCCGAGGAGTGTCGTCAGCTGGCCCGCTCGTTTCACGTCCGACAGCCAAGCCCTCCAGAAAGATCGCCGCGACACCGATGAGCATGTACTGAGTTTTGCCGTTGGATCCCTCGTCTGGCTCCGCATACCTTTCAACTCTCCTGGCCTCACCCCCAAGTTTGCTGCCAAGTACCACGGGCCATACCGCGTCATCGAGCGCAGGTCTCCCGTCACTTATGTCATTGAGCCGGTCAACCCCTCCTCGGACAAGCGCCGTCTCGGTCGCGACACGGTCCACGTCAGCCGCCTCAAGCCGCATCACGACCCTCTCATCCTTGCGTCCCCTTGAGTCGCCAGGATGGCTCCCCTTCGCCGCCGGGGTTATTGTAGTGAAGAAGAAGAACAGGGAGCAAGCAGTAGGGGGGCGCTCTCAAGATGTAGGGCGCGAGCGCACATCACGAGCTCTTGGCGTTGAGACCGTTGCTCTCTGGCGACTGAACTGGTTTGTCACCTGCCGCTTGCCGTCAGTAAATCTCTTTATCAATACTAATAATATATAAATTCACAATAGCTCTGTTCACTATATCAGACCCACCACAGTCACAGCTTCACTGGTTTCCATCTTCACAGTAGCGAAAGGGCTCTGAATTTTTATCAGCGGAGATGTTTAAGCTCTTGGTTAGGCGGCGTAGTGTAAAAAAAATGTCACAGTTTCGCCCTAAGGGCGAAGCAATGAATGCGATAGCAACACAGCAATGTCATACGAAGTAAGGTGAGCGGCTTTGGTAGCAATATGAATTGTAGTAAACATGAGCTGATTAAGTAAGCAGGTGTGCTGCGGCGTAAGTAGACCGACATGAAGAGAGACTCGATGACCACGAGAAGGCGCGTGTGAAACGGTGGTGTTGATGAGAAGCGCTTCCCGTGGGCAGCGCGTGCGAAGGGACACACCTGTAGCGCTGCACTACCGATCCGCGCAGCATTGCATGTGTAGCGTGCGTTGGAAAATGTGGCCCGACTATTACTAACTGAATGAACAAGCGTGGTGTGAGCGCGCACAAACAAACATGAATAGATCACACTGAATGACTGCAGACAACGACCGTCAAAACTCTGGCAGCAAGCGGATACGCCGCAGCGGCGAAGGTACGTGCGGTCTATTGCTTCAACGGAAACTGAGCGGCGAATGCACGCGGCGCATAAAGGCCAGAGCCGTGTGGAGATAAGAGACGGTGCGAGCGAGCGACGAGCACGGTTGTTGGCAAAGTAGAAGTGCGCCCCCCCCCCCCCCCCCGCTCCCTCCGGCGCTGGCTTCCCGCTTCCTTGCTTGCGCGTGGGAGATTGAGTGCGTTTGCTCTCCGTGATAGCGCGCGTCCCCGCACGCTTCCGCTCGGGCATACGGCACGCGGCGAAGATTTTATCTATAGGGAACCTCACGGCGACGGCGACGGCGACGGCGACGACGACGCCGACGGCAGAAATCCGGTTGAAGTGTCCATATAATATAAACTGCGCCTGGCGATGACGTCACCACGCGTTGCTTTGCGACGAACGTGACGTCATCGCTCGGCGAGGTTACCTACCTCGGGCAGGTTACCCTCGCTACAGCACGAGGCGCGGCCTACGTATCCGGCGTTCGTCGGCGTGCCCTGGATGCAGCCGGCGTTCAGATGCGACATGCGGCATTTCGCGCCGACCTCGTCACCCAGAATGGACAGCATCCGCGTCTCGTCGAGGAAGATGGGCTGTTGGAGTGCTGCGCTTACGCTGGCATGGCGTCTACGTGCCGAGCGCACACGTGCGTCAACGCTACGCTGGAAAGTGGCTTTTAGGAGACTGCGCGCCGACCCCGAGTACCGTCCCGATACTCGTGGTGGGCTAAGCTTGGCTAAAAACCAGTCAAGGCAAACCAAGTTAAGCAAAGTAAAAGCTAAGAACCAGCCAAGGCAAACCAAGTTAAGCAAAGTTAAAGCTAAGAACCAGCCAAGGCAAACCAAGTTAAGCAAAGTTAAAGCTAAGAACCAGCCAAGGCAAACCAGGTTAAGCAAAGGAAAGCAAAGTTAAAGCTAAGAACCAGCCAAGCCCAACCAGGTTAAGCAAAGGAAAGCAAAGTTAAAGCTAAGAACCAGCCAAGCCCAACCAGGTTAAGCAAAGGAAGGCAAAGTTAAAGCTAAGAACCAGCCAAGCCCAACCAGGTTAAGCAAAGGAAAGCAAAGTTAAAGCTAAGAACCAGCCACGCCAAACCAGGTTAAGCAAAGGAAAGCAAAGTTAAAGCTAAGAACCAGCTAAGCCAAACCAGGTTAAGCAAAGGAAAGCAAAGTTAAAGCTAAGAACCAGCCAAGCCCAACCAGGTTAAGCAAAGGAAAGGAAAGTTAAAACTAAGAACCAGCCCAGCCCAACCAGGTTAAGCAAAGGAAAGCAAAGTTAAAGCTAAGAACCAGCCAAGCCCAACCAGGTTAAGCAAAGGAAAGCAAAGTTAAAGCTAAGAACCAGCCAAACCAAACTAGGTTAAGCAAAGGAAAGCAAAATTAAAGCTAAGAACCAGCCAAGCCAAACCAGGTTAAGCAAAGGAAAGCAAAGTTAAAGCTAAGAACCAGCCAAGCCCAACCATGTTAAGCAAAGGAAAGCAAGGTTAAAGCTAAGAACCAGCCAAGCCCAAGCAGATTAAGCAAAGGAAAGCAAAGTTAAAGCTAAGAACCAGCCAAGCCCAACCAGGTTAAGCAAAGGAAAGCAAAGTTAAAGCTAAGAACCAGCCAAGCCAAACCAGGTTAAGCAAAGGAAAGCAAAGTTAAAGCTAAGAACCAGCCAAGCCCAACCAGGTTAAGCAAAGGAAAGCAAAGTTAAAGCTAAGAACCAGACAAGCCCAACCAGGTTAAGCAAAGAAAAGCAAAGAATAGTCCAATCGTTTCGTAGCGCATCCTCTCTCTAGAGGATGCTGCTGTGATAGTAGTTCAGCATCTATAGCACATGCCTCCAGGCCCTTGCACTTCAAGGGCTCTGTTAAGGCAGAAGTGCTTTTTGAGAACTTTCGCCTCTGACATATTTTAGTATACTATCATTCTTTCACAATGCATCTCTCGTGTCGATAGCACACTTCATTACTTATTGCCATATTCTTATTACCTATAGATTTTACACACTTTACAGTGACTATTTTAGGCCCCTTTACAGCCATGCCACGTCTGTTTTATTCACACCTTATTATTCACTACTCATACCACTGACAAGCCATTATCATCGCCTTGGCGCTCTTTGGCCACATCTGGCCCTTGCGCCAATAAACTCTAACAATCATCATCATCATCGTTGCCATGATTTTAGTGCATGTATATTTTACGCATTTTACAGCGATTATTTTTAGGCCCCTTTACAGCCACACTTCATCTATTTCTCAGAATTCATCGCTCCACTGCACACTCACAAACAATGGCATGGCGCTCTTTGGCCATAACTGGCCCTTGCGCCATAAAACACCACACATCATCAAAGAAAAGCAAAGTTAAAGCTAAGAACCAGCCAAGCCCAACCAGGTTAAGCAAAGGAAAGCAAAGTTAAAGCTAAGAACCAGCCAAGCCCAACCAGGTTAAGCAAAGGAAAGCAAAGTTAAAGCTAAGAACCAGCCAAGCCCAACCAGGTTAAGCAAAGGAAAGCAAAGTTAAAGCTAAGAACCAGCCAAGCCAAACCAGGTTAAGCAAAGGAAAGCAAAGTTAAAGCTAGGGAAGGGCCACCAGCTTGGCTGTTTGCCCAATCTTCGCACCACTTAGTGTGAAGCTGCTTCTAATTTTTTTCATTAGGCCCTTAGAATGAAACATTAAAGGAGAATGTATCAGGGTGCTCTCTGGTCATAACTCATTTAACTTGAGCACGAAAGAAAGTACGAGCTGGTAGTCATGACTAGAGCTAGGGGAAACAGCCGGTGATGTACCTGCCGTGTTCAGCCGAATTCTTAAACATGATTAATTATTCTTTATTTTCTACAGTGATTTTTTTTAAATCTCCTTTCTAAAGTATTTATACTTATATCAAAAACGAATATTTGAAAATTTGAATTTGATTTCATCCGCTCTGTGTGCACCGTCGATTATTATTTCTCGAAATCACAATTACTGCGCACGTGGCTCTATCCCCACGACATGGGGGCCATAAGTGCGAACTAACTTGCACGAAAGCTCAGCGGCAACGGGCATCCGGGTGTGGTGTCGTGGGCTCTACGGGAACTGCTGACTACAGCTTAATTTGTTTGCAGCGCAATACGGTTCAGCGATACGAGTTCCGTTAGACAAGTTGGTTTGTGTATTCTCCCCGCTGGATTGTGTAATTCTGCAACTGAGCACTATGAGATGTGTTTTATCACGAAAAATCTGGGACTTCGTCGAGGCATGATAAACTCGACAGAAGGTGTTGAATAGCGTGTCGGTCCTTCGCTCACCCAGAACGCTATTGGACGCCACAGACATCGGAGCACAAATTACATGATATCTTACAAATTATTATATCCCTTCTACGTACGTAAATATCTACGCCATAGCGCCTTAGTCTCGATTTCTCGCTTTCAGTGATAGCGGACGGTCTCTTCGAGTGCGATGGCTCAGTGGAGTCACGAGAAGCCTGTCAATAGATACGACGGGTAGCCGAAATAAATAATAGAAAACTGATGGCACATTTGCATGCGGTTCCCTTCATCGCGTGCACCTCCACCGCTTTACCTAGTTCATTATCATCATGATCAGCCTAGATTTAGGTCCACTGCAAGACGAAGGCCTCTCCCTGCGATATCAAATTATCCCTGTCTTGCGCTAGCTGATTCCAAGTTGCGCCTGCAAATTTCCTGACGTTTAACCGGCCCACGCTCTCCTTGTTGAGGGCACTTTTGTTTGCTTTCAAGGCGAATAGCATTGCCTGCTTTGACAGTTTTTTTTAAATCTAACTGGCTGGCGAAAGGCAAGCAGCGTGCAGAAGATCAGATGGCTTCGGTGGCGCCGATCTAGCACAGTGAAAACAAATAACCGGTTGAGAGGTGCGGCGCCGGCATCTCCGATTGTCCTGCTTCCCCTTGCTGATCTTGCAGTGGCTGGTCGAAAATCACTGGGGCATGCGACGGGGAGTAAAAATGCGGCTAAAACGAATCCTCAGTCAGGAAGAGTCAGCAGCGCGATGTCGTATGCGCGCCAACAGGGCTCGAAGACGTTATACTGCCGCGCAAAAAAAAAAAAAAAAAAAAATCCCCAGCCCTTCTCCTCTCGAGCAAATGGAGGTAAGCGAACCTTGTCGTCTGTGTATCTGATCTTCGTGGTGATTTCTGTCTTTCTTTCTTTTTCTCTTTTTTTTCTCTCTCTCTTTCTCCCTCTCTTATTCTCTCTCGCTTTCCTTGTTTCTCTCTTTCTTTTTTTCGCTCTTTTTTGTTCCTGGTATGTGCCACTATCGCCAGGAACGGCCCACTTTTCAGCGTGACACCACCGCACCACCACCGCCGACATTTGTGAGCCTATAAAGCTTCGCTTAAAATGAAAAAAAAAGTATTATACCCAAAGAAATTATTTCTCGCTTGCAGCTCTGAGTAGCCAGTGCAAGAGCGTTGGAGGGAAGCCATCTTCTATTTCTTTCGGAACGGCAGTCTCCAGTTAATAAAAAAAAAGAAAAAAAAGTTTTTGTTAGGCATATCACTGTATTCTTAGCGCATATACATCACTTTGACACGATGAGGTTTTGCTATTTTGTGACGTCGCGTGACAGACAGGCGATCCGGGCGGGCCGTAAAGATTATGACCGATAGAGGAGGCCTAATGGCGAAAATAGAACAGAAACGTATTGAAATACTCTTACGCTGTAGCGTGTCATTCTCGAGCGAAAGCTCGTGCACACGTGCGAATACCTCAAATATTTCAGCAAACGGGAGAGCGACGGTTGACAACGCGTCTCGCCCGTCCTCTCACCGCTAACCTCGTCACTCTTGGGCACCTTTGAAAGACGCCATCATTTTAGGTTACCTTAAGTGCACCTTGCAACGAAAAAAAGGAACAGAAAAAAAAAAGAACGGAAAGGAGCATTGCTATTTGCGCCGTTCCCCCTCCCCGTCTGTAAGGAAACGCATTTTGGCAAAAGTAAACATAGCGTACTTATAATTCCGTTATTTGAACGCGATAGCGTTAAGGGCCCCGTGGCGCAGAAAATCCGGCATCGGCAACCGGCGTCGGCGTGCGATGCGCCTGGCGGAGAAAATCGTCCCCAACCACCCCGACCGCGCAGGCCCTCCTCGTGGTGCAAAGTTTTGGTAAACGAAAATTGAATTTCTCACAGTGAAATCCGTCAGGAAAATGGTAAAGTACGACTTTACCATTACGCGTCGGATTCGCCGTCGGATTGTAATTTCAATGTAAGAGAAAACCTAATTCTGCTACGAGGAAACTCAAACACAAACCTCTTTTCCAGCATTTCTACCAGACCTACAGCCGCGCGTTGCGATGCGAACGGGTCGCCATAACGCTATCGCGTTATACTCTTAAAGGCGAAGCTTAAGCGTCCTCCAATTTTTCAGTCTTTTTCGAAAATTTGTTGGAAACATATTCATTGAATGCCATCAAACTCGTTATAGCGCATGCTCAATTTTCAGAAAATTGTGTTTAGGTCAGTCTTTTTCGAAAATTTGTTGGAAACATATTCATTGAATGCCATCAAACTCGTTATAGCGCATGCTCAATTTTCAGAAAATTGTGTTTTAGGGCCCCTTTAATGTTCGATAACGAGCGGTGAACAAGATTAATTCGTCTTACCAAACGCAACGTTGGCAGTAAGGCCGCTGTCAATGATGTATTCACAAATTTGGGTACCTCATTCAACGTGCATGGCTAATTAGGCATGATGAAAAAATTGCGTGCCTCTAACTATATTGGAATGTGATTTTGGGGTGTGCTGAAGTGGGGCGGTTCGCGTATTACTCAAGCGGGAGCCAGAGGTGTAGAGGACGCGATGTTTGCCTTCGTGAATCTGTTTTCTTCTGGAGAGATGTTGGCACGTACTTAAGGTGTTTGCAAATTGCACCAAACTCACCAAAATTCACCAAAAAAATGAAATGCATGTCAGGCGCTTTTTGTCCGCTTTCAGATACTTATATGGTGTCAATTATCGGTCAGTTAACGAGATGTCATCTTGTATTGTGGGTGAAATGTGACTATAACCTTGGGTGAAGGTCAACAATAATTTCATTTTTTGTACCCCACCCCCTAAAAAATAACTGCTTAGCACATTCACTGAAATGCTGAATTCAGTGCCTATACTGCTCCGCTACGGAAATGCACGTTAAAGTGGAATTGGATAGTTCTAGCCTCAGTTAGTATAAATCAGCTGGCAGTTATATTTCAAACACCCTTCAAGCGTATAATAATCACACGACTGCTGCGCTTCAAAACACAACAATGGTTGATGCGAATACGCATAGCGCTATGGATGTTGGTACGTGTCGCGCTTTATCTGGTATTCCAGCGATAAGTCTTGCGAGCCTTCAAAAGACGCGGTTAGATCCGATGTCACCATAGTTAAGGGTGATTCTTTTGAGCGCCATATAGTTGACTGTGCGGCCGCCGCGCTCCACGAATCTTGACTTCAAAAAAAAAAAAAAAAAAGAAAGAAACGTACGAAAGAAAAGAACAGCGTTGATATTCATAAAAAGCTCTCGCGATTTAATTGTTCTTATAGTGAGTGCCAACCAGTCCTCACGTTGTAAGTGCAGTCAAACACCTTTAAAACGAGGTTCCTTGGGGCCTCAGAAATCATTCATTATGCAGGTCACTTCGATGTAAAGGTGGCGCACCGCACACCTGACAAGATAACCGGGAAATAAATATTCCTGAGTTAATCACATCATTTATTTATTTAGTTAGTTATCTGGTTATCTACTTGTTTATTTATGGATATACTGCGGTCAAAAAGGTCATGCAAGTGGGGTCACAAAGAAACAAAGGAAACGTCTTTGTTGTTTCGTACAATGTAAACTGTTGTAATGTAACACAGAAATCTTGTACAAATTGAACGAAAAACAACCACCGATCGCGACAACTGGATCAACCGCGACATGAACAAAAAAATGTATTACACCATCAAAGTACAATGTATGCGCTAAGACAGTCAGAAGTAGCGAGTATGCAAATCAAACTTCAATAAACGAAGCGACCGCGCATTCGGATGCACACGCAGAATCAACCGTGAAAAGGTCAGCCGGTAGCGAATTCCTTGTAGTCGGTTCCTTATAGACGCGTTCGCTGTAGAGGCGATCGACTTAGGAACAAAAAGCGTTCTGAACAGTGGCCCAGGGACGAAATTCACAAAGCTTCTCTTTCCCAATTACCGTCGGTGATTGTCCGGCGCCTTTCGCTAATAATATGTCCAGCATCTGCATTGGCTGGAATTTGCTCTTGCAAACAAGTCTAGCGTAAAATGTTTTATTGCGATAGCAATTATATGGACACTCAAAAGCAGATTTCAGCCGTCGGCGTCGCCGTCGTCGTCGCCGTCGCCGTGAGGTTCCGTATGACGTCAATGGAGATGAAATCGTCGCCGCGCGCTGAACGCTATATGTGCGAGTGAAAGGGACGCGAGGGGCGCGCGCTTTCACGGGGAGTGAACGCACGGCGAACAAACGCGCGTTCTGCGCCGTGCTCGCTTAAGGACTGCAGAAGTAGGCGTCTCCTTCCTCCTTTACAATCACCATATATGTAGAGCAAACGCGCCTCCTTCCGACGCGCGAGAGGCCGTGCGGGAGGGGGGGGGGAGGGGGAGGGAAGGGAGGCGACGTTTAGCTGCGGCACCAAGTGCCTATTTATATCAGAGGCTCCGGCAACAGTCACCAACGCCACACGCATTTTGAGCGAACGCGGGCAAAACGCCGACGGCGTCGACAACAGTTCTGCGTGTTGCCGGTGCTGCTGCATGTCCAAGTTTATACAGCTGATAAAGCTAATATCATTACTCCGTATAGCTCTCTACAAATTCCTATCGCAATTGATGCTTCGCCTTTCAAGTGAAACTGCGACAACTTTTTTGTGAATAGCTGCATAGGGTGCTATGCAGGTTTCCCCGAGTTTATCGCTTGCCTGAGTTTGCTAGACAGCAGTAAGTGAAAAAAAGATACTGCAGAACGCGCAAAAGCAGCCGACAATAAGCTGTCGAGATAAAGCTACGTATATGTCAACACGAGCGGACCCTGCACACAGTGCTTCCTCGTTTCGAACACAGAAGACTGGGTAATGTTACGCGCCAGTGCCGCTTATTGTTATCAACCCAATATGGCAAATCCGTGACTGCCCCGCTATCTATCTACACACTCGGAGCAAGCCGCTTGCCACGTCTTTCTGCGTCGCATCATGGGTTTGTTTCTTCTTTCAGACATTATGTGTGGATTCTCAGTCCAATCCGAGCAGTACAGAGGTGGCCCATTTTCACGCCAACACTTTCTTTCTAGTAGGCTAAAAATAATGTTTTTCTATAGCTTACCTACATGAGCACACCTTTTGCACCAACCTAGGCAAACACATTTATGGGGACTCCAGAAACGGATTTCCTATCTCGCTGTACACACAAGCCCCACACATACATGCGATACATAGGTGACAGATTTATAATACGGGGACATGGTCAGGACAGTTTAGATAAATTTGTAACTTTGCTAAAATATTTTTTATTTTATTTATTTATACACACTGCAGCCTCAATGAGACTATTGCAGGAGTGAGATGAACAAGCATGTGAAAATTCATGAACATGAACAGGCTTCCCAGAATTATTTCAATGGTAGTGAACGGAAGCTTCCCGGCAACGAGTTCCAGGCTTCATTCGCTGACGGAAAAAAGCTATATTTCCAGAGGTCGGTGCGAGCGAAGAAGGTTGAAATGTTAAGGACGTGGTTGCTCCTCGTAGATAGAGGTCTGGAAGAAGTAATATAGTTATCTAGATTATCGAGGCGGGGTGAATTGATTAAAGTGTAGAGGAATTTCAGGCTTTCAAGATGGCGACGCATTGCAAGTGTAGTGAGACCATGCTGGGGAAGGAAACTGGACGGTTAAAAATCCTTGTCATATCTTCTGCAGACAAAGCGTACTGCCCTTTTTTTGAACGGACTCAAGTTTTTTTTTTTTTTAATATGACGTTTTCTATAGGGGTTCCAAACAACGCAACCATATTTCACAGTGGGACGAATGAGAGTTTTATAAGTAAGAATTTTGGTTTCTTGAAGAGCAAGAGTACGATGTAAATAACCTAGTCCTTTAAGGGCCTTGTTACAAGTGAGATCAATGTGTTTGGTCCTTGACAAATTGTGTGTTACAAGGAGACCGAGATATTTGAATTCGAACACTCAGTGTAGCGTAACGTTGTCAAAAGCATAGTCAAAGGACAAGGAACATGAACGTCGGGAAAATGACATGATGACGGTCTTGGCAAAGTTGATATCATTTGCCATGAGTTGTACCAGTTACAGAAGTCAGCGAAGGAATTGTTAAGGGTGGCATGATCAATTGGAGATTTTATAGTATAATATGACTGACTGACGGACTGACTGACTGACTGACGACTGACTGACTGACTGAGACAGACAGACAGACAGAAACAGACAGCAGACAGGACAGACAACAGGACGGAACAGGAAGCCATGGACGACAGACAGACAGGACAGACAGACAGACAGACAGTACAGAACAGGACAGACAGACAGACAGACAGACAGGACAGACAGACAGACAGACAGACATACAGACAGACAGACAGACAGACAGACAGCCAGACGACAGACAGACAGAACAGACAGACCGGACAGACAGACAGGACAGACAGCCAGACAGACAGACAGAAGACAGACAGACAGACAGAAACTTTATTTACATCATTAAGATGATGATGGGGACGTAGACAAAAAGCCTTTCACAGGCTTGACGAGGGTCTACGCCCTCTACAAAAAACTTGGCTTATACGAGCATAGATAACTGTAAAGTGCCAATAATGCAGCAACAACAAAACTAAAAAAAAGAAAAAAAAAGCATCTTACAACTTGCTCTCAAAGGTTGATTTACACGCGAGAGCAAACAAAAACAAAAATCACTCTTCTATAGGGCATTGCATGAATTTAGTAAAGAGGGTAGTCGATAAGAAATCATTTGTCGACCATAATTCGTACGTGTTTTTGGTATAAACCAATCACCAGCGGCTCAGGAATCGTATGTGTACGTTTTATGTTTTAAATTGGATAGCTTAACAAGAAAGCCATTTTGCCTAATGCTAAATTTATATCTTTTAAGCAGCACATTATTGTACAATTCTGTTATGGGTATTATGTTAAGTGCTTCAAAAATAGGTTTGGAGGGGGAATCGAACGCAGCACTGGCAATGTTGCGTACAGCCCGTTTTTGGATTGTGTGTAGTTTGTTAGTGTTGGAAAAAGAAGTCGTGCCCCATACCAGATAACAGTAGTTAAGGACAGAGTAAAACAATGAGTAATATAATAGTTTTTTGATACACAGAGGAAATAAATTTATCAATTTCGAGAGGATCCCTACCGTTCTTGAAAGTTTTACTGCAACAGAATCAACATGATCATTCCACTATAGGTGTTCCTCAAAGACAACTCCTAGCTCTTTACACGAGGTACAGTTTCTATAACGTCAGATCCTATTTTAAGAACGGTAGCATGAGATTCAATAACCTTGTTCCGGGGTCTAAACAACACAGCTTTTGTTTTATTAGTATTGATGGGGAGCGAATTACATAGGGACCATTGGATAATGAGCGTAAACAATCATCAGCCTGGTTTCGAATGTACGACAAGCATGATCCTCTAAAAAATAGGCTCGTATGGTCTGCACATATAACGAAAGTAGGTTTATCACTAATGTTAACAATGTCATTAATATATAAGTTAAATAGCAGTGGGCCTAATATGCTACCCTGAGGAACACCTGCGGGAATAGCTTTATTATCTGAATATTGATCATTGAATACTACCTGTTGATGACGGTATGTTAAATAGGATTTTATGAGGTTAAGGAACACACCTCGGAAACCATATACACGAAGTTTGGCGAGTAATGTATAGTGGTTAATCCTATCGAATGCTTTAGAAAAGTCCACATATATACCCAATGCTAATTCCTTTTGTTCAAAACAATGTAGAATAAGTTCTTTTTGAGTTAAAAGCGCCGTTTCAGTAGAATGGAATTTTCGAAAACCATGCTGGCTGAGTGTTATCAAGTGATGCTTTTCGCAAAAATTTGACATTCGAACATGTATAATTTTTTCTAGACACTTTGAAAATATTGGAAGTGTGGATATTGGGCGGTAATTTGCTAAATTATTTCTATCTCCACCTTTATAGATTACAGTCACTCTAGCATTTTGCATACTCTTGGGAAATATACCGTCTTTGAAGCAGCAATTAAATATGTGAGCTAAGATAGGGCTGAGAATGTTAATAGCACGCTTAAAAGGGAGAATCTGAAATTCACATACATCTCGTGATCTGCTGTTTCGAATACCCAGAAAAAGGCTTTGGATTTCATTGGAATTTGTAGGGAATAAAAATGCACTTTGAGGGTTTTGTGGGTTTAAGTAGTTGAGACAAGCAGGATCATGTGTGCTATGCACCAAGGACACAAAATAATCATTGAAACAATTGGCAAGCCTTCTGCCAGAAAGCCTTTCATCATTAATATCAATTTCCATATTAGCGCTGTCTTTATTGGGATTTAAAATATGATTTAGTCGATTCCATGTTAAATCGCTTCTTTTTAGGACATCGTTGTTAAATAGCTCATGCAAGTAGTCGTTCTTCACTCGTCTCAGATGTGAAGTAACCTTATTGCGATACACCCTAAATAGGGCAAGATCGTCTAAATTTCTGCTTTGAAGGAAACGCTTATAAAGATGGTCTTTTCTCTGTACGAGTTCCAAACATTCTTTATTTATCCATGGTTTACGTGCCTTTCTGGGCTTTTTAAAACATTTGTAGGGAAAACATTCCTGATATACCACTCTAATAGTGGTAATGAAATTATCATAAGCAGTGTCTGCATCAGTGATTTCATATATGAAATTCCAGTTCGTATTGGCTAGTCTGGCACAAAATTTACTCAGTGTCGCCTCGTTTATTGATTGGTATTTCTTCAGAGGAGAAGTTTGTTGATGCCTTTTACCTGACTGCTTAACAAAAAGAAAAATAGGTAGATGATCACTGATTTGCGCGTATATGACTCCTGACACACAATTTTGTTCGTATACGTTGGTAATAAAGGCATCAAGGGATGTAGATGTGAGCGGTCGCGTAGGCTCTCGTATCCAGTTACAAAAACTATTGCATTCCAACAATCTTTGCATTTCACGTTGTTCAGGTGACGATGACAAAAATCAATGTTTATATCGCCATCCAAGACTAACAAGAGCTTGTTTTCTGTAATGTAAGATAAAAAGGCATCGAAAAACTGGAAAAAGGATGTAACATTACCACTTGGAGGACCATACAGGACAGAGAATACATAGTTACCACACTTTAAAGACAAGATTTCGTAGTCGTCATGCATTTGTGAAAACTCTGGCATTAAGTAGCATTTTAAAGATTCTTTTGCAGCTATGAGAATACCACCTCCTCTTCTGTTTTGCCTGTTCTGTGTGTATGTATTGTAACGCGGGATGTTCAGATGTACAGAATTATCTCGGTACCAGGTTTCAGTTATCATCAAAATATCGCAATGAAAATTTAAAGTGTGAAGAAAGGTCATCACCTCATCTTCTTTGTTGCAGAGCGATTGAGCATTGTGATGTAAAAATGACGAAATGTTTTGATTACCAGAGTAGAGAGAGTTAACATCAGTAGTTGTAAGAAATTGTGGAGCCATTTCGAAAACTAATTTCCTTTTTGCGTCTGCGCAGAATATACACTTCAGTCAATTTTGTCTAAGTCACTGTCACAAGCAATCCTGACGACCCGCGTGTTCTCGTCTTTTCTGGCGAGAATTTGCCCATCCTTAGTCCAGACAAACCTCCACGCCTTGTCCTTTTTTTGCGCGATTGTGTTCCCCATCAGTCTCTTAAGGTATGGGCACAAATTCTCGTTAACATAAACAGCGTTGTTTTCGTTGTAGCCCAGACTGCGCGCAGTCATCTTAGTTTTTCTTGCTTTTTGCAAGACAGCATCTCGTTTTGCATGGCTCCGAAACTGCACGAGCACATTTGGGCAAGAAGAATTCCTTGCTCTTACACGGTAGCATTTGTCAATGTCATCCTTAGTTATTGGCTCTTCCAAAACATCACTCATTTTTTGCAGTACCGTTGGTAAGTCTTCCCTGTCGACCACAGGGAGCCCCTTGATCTCAATATTTCTATTTCTAGAATATTGCTCAAGCTCCGCCAAGCGTTGTTCCAGCTCCGAAACGGCTTTCTTTAATGCATCTCGGTCGGTACGCAAAGCAACATTCTCATTTCGCAGGGCTTTGTTCTCTTCATTTAACGCAGCAATTTCAGTGGAAATGTCATCAAATTGCTAGCCGCAATATTCTACAGTTTTAGTTATATCCTTTGTTTCCTTTCTTATGTCTCTCTCAAGAGCGCTGCGGACAGCTGCGATCTCCTTTTTGAATTCCCTTCGTAACTCATCTCTCAATTTGTCAATTTCACTCGGCATGGTTCAAAAAAGGCTTGGCAGCAGCAGCAGTAAAGCACAATAAGCCAAATCAGGCAATATAATATGTAAATAAAGTTCAAACCTGCACAACGTCGAGAGCAACATTTAGACGGTTGCGTCGCTCTGCCGCTGCCAAGTGAAGTCCCGCTGATCGGCAGTCCAGTATTTAAGCAGTAATCCCTGGTGGAAGTCGCTGCGCGGCTGCGTCTCACTTCGGGGGGCGTGGCCGATATGCTGATCTCAGCTGGCAGCCGGTCTTTGGGAATCCATGATAGCGACGACACGTTCCTTCCGGCAGTGTAAGCCAAGAGCGATTCCTGCACAACGTCGAGAGCAACTTTTAGACAGTTGCGTCGCTTTGCCGTTGCCGCTGCCACGTGAAGTCCCGCTGATCGGCAGTCCAGTATTTAAGCAGTAATCCCTAGTGGAAGTCGCTGCGCGGCTGCGTATCACTCCGGGGGGCGTGGCCGATGTGCTGATCTCAGCTGGCAGCCGGTATTTGGGAATCCGTGATAGCGACGACACGTTCCTTCCGGCAGTGTAAGCCAAGAGCGATTCATGCACAACGTGGAGAGCAACTTTTAGACGGTTGCGTCGCTTTGCCGCTGCCGCTGCCAAGTGAAGTCCCGCTGATCGGCAGTCCAGTACTTAAGCAGTAATCCCTGGTGGAAGTCGCTGCGCGGCTGCGTCTCACTTCGGGGGGCGTGGCCGATATGCTGATCTCAGCTGGCAGCCGGTCTTTGGGAATCCGTGATAGCGACGACACGTTCCTTCCGGCAGTGTAAGCCAAGAGCGATTCCTGCACAACGTGGAGAGCAACTTTTAGACGGTTGCGTCGCTTTGCCGCTGCCGCTGCCAAGTGAAGTCCCGCTGATCGGCAGTCCAGTACTTGAACAGTAATCCCTGGTGGAAGTCGCTGCGCGGCTGCGTCTCACTTTGGGGGGCGTGGCCGATATGCTGATCTCAGCTGGCAGCCGGTCTTTGGGAATCCGTGATAGCGACGACACGTTCCTTCCGGCAGTGTAAGCCAAGAGCGATTCCTGCACAACGTCGAGAGCAACTTTTAGACGGTTGCGTCGCTTTGCCGCTGCCGCTGCCAAGTGAAGTCCCGCTGATCGGCAGTCCAGTATTTAAGCAGTAATCCCTGGTGGAAGTCGCTGCGCGGCTGCGTCTCACTTCGGGGGGCGTGGCCGATATGCTGATCTCAGCTGGCAGCCGGTCTTTGGGAATCCGTGATAGCGACGACACGTTCCTTCCGGCAGTGTCAGCTAAGAGCGATTCCTGCACAACGTCGAGAGCAACTTTTAGACGGTTGCGTCGCTTTGCCGCTGCCGCTGCCAAGTGAAGTCCCGCTGATCGGCAGTCCAGTATTTAAGCAGTAATCCCTGGTGGAAGTCGCTGCGCGGCTGCGTCTCACTTCGGGGGGCGTGGCCGATATGCTGATCTCAGCTGGCAGCCGGTCTTTGGGAATCCGTGATAGCGACGACACGTTCCTTCCGGCAGTGTAAGCCAAGAGCGATTCCTGCACAACGTGGAGAGCAACTTTTAGATGGTTGCGTCGCTTTGCCGCTGCCGCTGCCAAGTGAAGTCCCGCTGATCGGCAGTCCAGTATTTAAGCAGTAATCCCTGGTGGAAGTCGCTGCGCGGCTGCGTCTCACTTCGGGGGGCGTGGCCGATGTGCTGATCTCAGCTGGCAGCCGGTCTTTGGGAATCCGTGATAGCGACGACACGTTCCTTCCGGCAGTGTAAGCCAAGAGCGATTCCTGCACAACGTGGAGAGCAACATTTAGATGGTTGCGTCGCTTTGCCGCTGCCGCTGCCAAGTGAAGTCCCGCTGATCGGCAGTCCAGTATTTAAGCAGTAATCCCTCGTGGAAGTCGCTGCGCGGCTGCGTCTCACTTCGGGGGGCGTGGCCGATATGCTGATCTCAGCTGGCAGCCGGTCTTTGGGAATCCGTGATAGCGACGACACGTTCCTTCCGGCAGTGTAAGCCAAGAGCGATTCCTGCACAACGTCGAGAGCAACTTTTAGACGGTTGCGTCGCTTGGCCGCTGCCGCTGCCAAGTGAAGTCCCGCTGATCGGCAGTCCAGTATTTAAGCAGTAATCCCTGGTGGAAGTCGCTGCGCGGCTGCGTCTCACTTCGGGGGGCGTGGCCGATATGCTGATCTCAGCTGGCAGCCGGTCTTTGGGAATCCGTGATAGCGACGACACGTTCCTTCCGGCAGTGTAAGCCAAGAGCGATTCCTGCACAACGTGGAGAGCAACTTTTAGATGGTTGCGTCGCTTTGCCGCTGCCGCTGCCAAGTGAAGTCCCGCTGATCGGCAGTCCAGTATTTAAGCAGTAATCCCTGGTGGAAGTCGCTGCGCGGCTGCGTCTCACTTCGGGGGGCGTGGCCGATAGTGCTGATCTCAGCTGGCAGCCGGTCTTTGGGAATCCGTGATAGCGACGACACGTTCCTTCCGGCAGTGTAAGCCAAGAGCGATTCCTGCACAACGTCGAGAGCAACTTTTAGACGGTTGCGTCGCTTTGCCGCTGCCGCTGCCAAGTGAAGTCCCGGTGATCGGCAGTCCAGTATTTAAGCAGTAATCCCTGGTGGAAGTCGCTGCGCGGCTGCGTATCACTCCGGGGGGCGTGGCCGATGTGCTGATCTCAGCTGGCAGCCGGTCTTTGGGAATCCGTGATAGCGACGACACGTTCCTTCCGGCAGTGTAAGCCAAGAGCGATTCCTGCACAACGTGGAGAGCAACTTTTAGATGGTTGCGTCGCTTTGCCGCTGCCGCTGCCAAGTGAAGTCCCGCTGATCGGCAGTCCAGTATTTAAGCAGTAATCCCTGGTGGAAGTCGCTGCGCGGCTGCGTATCACTCCGGGGGGCGTGGCCGATATGCTGATCTCAGCTGGCAGCTGGTCTTTGGGAATTCGTGATAGCGACGACACGTTCCTTCCGGCAGTGTAAGCCAAGAGCGATTCCTGCACAACGTCGAGAGCAACTTTTAGACGGTTGCGTCGCTTTGCCGCTGCCGCTGCCAAGTGAAGTCCCGCTGATCGGCAGTCCAGTATTTAAGCAGTAATCCCTGGTGGAAGTCGCTGCGCCGCTGCGTATCACTCCGGGGGGCGTGGCCGATGTGCTGATCTCAGCTGGCAGCCGGTCTTTGGGAATCCGTGATAGCGACGACACGTTCCTTCCGGCAGTGTAAGCCAAGAGCGATTCCTGCACAACGTGGAGAGCAACTTTTAGATGGTTGCGTCGCTTTGCCGCTGCCGCTGCCAAGTGAAGTCCCGCTGATCGGCAGTCCAGTATTTAAGCAGTAATGCCTGGTGGAAGTCGCTGCGCGGCTGCGTCTCACTTCGGGGGCGTGGCCGATGTGCTGATCTCAGCTGGCAGCTGGTCTTTGGGAATTCGTGATAGCGACGACACGTTCCTTCCGGCAGTGTAAGCCAAGAGCGATTCCTGCACAACGTCGAGAGCAACTTTTAGATCGGTTGCGTCGCTTTGCCGCTGCCGCTGCCAAGTGAAGTCCCGCTGATCGGCAGTCCAGTATTTAAGCAGTAATCCCTGGTGGAAGTCGCTGCGCGGCTGCGTATCACTCCGGGGGGCGTGGCCGATATGCTGATCTCAGCTGGCAGCCGGTCTTTGGGAATCCGTGATAGCGACGACACGTTCCTACCGGCAGTGTAAGCCAAGAGCGATTCCTGCACAACGTCGAGAGCAACTTTTAGACGGTTGCGTCGCTTTGCCGCTGCCGCTGCCAAGTGAAGTCCCGCTGATCGGCAGTCCAGTATTTAAGCAGTAATCCCTGGTGGAAGTCGCTGCGCGGCTGCGTCTCACTTCGGGGGGCGTGGCCGATGTGCTGATCTCAGCTGGCAGCTGGTCTTTGGGAATTCGTGATAGCGACGACACGTTCCTTCCGGCAGTGTAAGCCAAGAGCGATTCCTGCACAACGTCGAGAGCAACTTTTAGTCGGTTGCGTCGCTTTGCCGCTGCCGCTGCCAAGTGAAGTCCCGCTGATCGGCAGTCCAGTATTTAAGCAGTAATCCCTGGTGGAAGTCGCTGCGCGGCTGCGTATCACTCCGGGGGGCGTGGCCGATAGTGCTGATCTCAGCTGGCAGCTGGTCTTTGGGAATCCGTGATAGCGACGACACGTTCCTTCCGGCAGTGTAAGCCAAGAGCGATTCCTGCACAACGTCGAGAGCAACTTTTAGATCGGTTGCGTCGCTTTGCCGCTGCCGCTGCCAAGTGAAGTCCCGCTGATCGGCAGTCCAGTATTTAAGCAGTAATCCCTGGTGGAAGTCGCTGCGCGGCTGCGTATCACTTCGGGGGGCGTGGCCGATGTGCTGATCTCAGCTGGCAGCCGGTCTTTGGGAATCCGTGATAGCGACGACACGTTCCTTCCGGCAGTGTAAGCCAAGAGCGATTCCTGCACAACGTCGAGAGCAACTTTTAGACGGTTGCGTCGCTTTGCCGCTGCCGCTGCCAAGTGAAGTCCCGCTGATCGGCAGTCCAGTATTGAAGCAGTAATCCCTGGTGGAAGTCGCTGCGCGGCTGCGTATCACTCCGGGGGGCGTGGCCGATGTGCTGATCTCAGCTGGCAGCCGGTCTTTGGGAATCCGTGATAGCGACGACACGTTCCTTCCGGCAGTGTAAGCCAAGAGCGATTCCTGCACAACGTCGAGAGCAACTTTTAGTCGGTTGCGTCGCTTTGCCGCTGCCGCTGCCAAGTGAAGTCCCGCTGATCGGCAGTCCAGTATTTAAGCAGTAATCCCTGGTGGAAGTCGCTGCGCGGCTGCGTATCACTCCGGGGGGCGTGGCCGATGTGCTGATCTCAGCTGGCAGCCGGTCTTTGGGAATCCGTGATAGCGACGACACGTTCCTTCCGGCAGTGTAAGCCAAGAGCGATTCCTGCACAACGTCGAGAGCAACTTTTAGACGGTTGCGTCGCTTTGCCGCTGCCGCTGCCAAGTGAAGTCCCGCTGATCGGCAGTCCAGTATTTAAGCAGTAATCCCTGGTGGAAGTCGCTGCGCGGCTGCGTCTCACTTCGGGGGGCGTGGCCGATATGCTGATCTCAGCTGGCAGCCGGTCTTTGGGAATCCGTGATAGCGACGACACGTTCCTTCCGGCAGTGTAAGCCAAGAGCGATTCCTGCACAACGTCGAGAGCAACTTTTAGACGGTTGCGTCGCTTTGCCGCTGCCGCTGCCAAGTGAAGTCCCGCTGATCGGCAGTCCAGTATTTAAGCAGTAATCCCTGGTGGAAGTCGCTGCGCGGCTGCGTCTCACTTCGGGGGGCGTGGCCGATATGCTGATCTCAGCTGGCAGCCGGTCTTTGGGAATCCGTGATAGCGACGACACGTTCCTTCCGGCAGTGTAAGCCAAGAGCGATTCCTGCACAACGTGGAGAGCAACTTTTAGACGGTTGCGTCGCTTTGCCGCTGCCGCTGCCAAGTGAAGTCCCGCTGATCGGCAGTCCAGTATTTAAGCAGTAATCCCTGGTGGAAGTCGCTGCGCGGCTGCGTCTCACTTCGGGGGGCGTGGCCGATGTGCTGATCTCAGCTGGCAGCCGGTCTTTGGGAATCCGTGATAGCGACGACACGTTCCTTCCGGCAGTGTAAGCCAAGAGCGATTCCTGCACAACGTCGAGAGCAACTTTTAGATGGTTGCGTCGCTTTGCCGCTGCCGCTGCCAAGTGAAGTCCCGCTGATCGGCAGTCCAGTATTTAAGCAGTAATCCCTGGTGGAAGTCGCTGCGCGGCTGCGTCTCACTTCGGGGGGCGTGGCCGATGTGCTGATCTCAGCTGGCAGCCGGTCTTTGGGAATCCGTGATAGCGACGACACGTTCCTTCCGGCAGTGTAAGCCAAGAGCGATTCCTGCACAACGTCGAGAGCAACTTTTAGACGGTTGCGTCGCTTTGCCGCTGCCGCTGCCAAGTGAAGTCCCGCTGATCGGCAGTCCAGTATTTAAGCAGTAATCCCTGGTGGAAGTCGCTGCGCGGCTGCGTATCACTTCCGGGGGGCGTGGCCGATGTGCTGATCTCAGCTGGCAGCCGGTCTTTGGGAATCCGTGATAGCGACGACACGTTCCTTCCGGCAGTGTAAGCCAAGAGCGATTCCTGCACAACGTCGAGAGCAACTTTTAGATGGTTGCGTCGCTTTGCCGTTGCCGCTGCCAAGTGAAGTCCCGCTGATCGGCAGTCCAGTATTTAAGCAGTAATCCCTGGTGGAAGTCGCTGCGCGGCTGCGTATCACTTCGGGGGGCGTGGCCGATGTGCTGATCTCAGCTGGCAGCCGGTCTTTGGGAATCCGTGATAGCGACGACACGTTCCTTCCGGCAGTGTAAGCCAAGAGCGATTCCTGCACAACGTGGAGAGCAAATTTTAGATGGTTGCGTCGCTTTGCCGCTGCCGCTGCCAAGTGAAGTCCCGCTGATCGGCAGTCCAGTATTTAAGCAGTAATCCCTGGTGGAAGTCGCTGCGCGGCTGCGTATCACTCGGGGGGCGTGGCCGATGTGCTGATCTCAGCTGGCAGCCGGTCTTTGGGAATCCGTGATAGCGACGACACGTTCCTTCCGGCAGTGTAAGCCAAGAGCGATTCCTGCACAACGTCGAGAGCAACTTTTAGACGGTTGCGTCGCTTTGCCGCTGCCGCTGCCAAGTGAAGTCCCGCTGATCGGCAGTCCAGTATTTAAGCAGTAATCCCTGGTGGAAGTCGCTGCGCGGCTGCGTATCACTCGGGGGGCGTGGCCGATGTGCTGATCTCAGCTGGCAGCCGGTCTTTGGGAATCCGTGATAGCGACGACACGTTCCTTCCGGCAGTGTAAGCCAAGAGCGATTCCTGCACAACGTCGAGAGCAACTTTTAGATGGTTGCGTCGCTTTGCCATTGCCGCTGCCAAGTGAAGTCCTGCTGATCGGCAGTCCAGTATTTAAGCAGTAATCCCTGGTGGAAGTCGCTGCGCGGCTGCGTATCACTCCGGGGGGCGTGGCCGATGTGCTGATCTCAGCTGGCAGCCGGTCTTTGGGAATCCGTGATAGCGACGACACGTTCCTTCCGGCAGTGTAAGCCAAGAGCGATTCCTGCACAACGTCGAGAGCAACTTTTAGATCGGTTGCGTCGCTTTGCCGCTGCCGCTGCCAAGTGAAGTCCCGCTGATCGGCAGTCCAGTATTTAAGCAGTAATCCCTGGTGGAAGTCGCTGCGCGGCTGCGTATCACTCCGGGGGGCGTGGCCGATGTGCTGATCTCAGCTGGCAGCCGGTCTTTGGGAATCCGTGATAGCGACGACACGTTCCTTCCGGCAGTGTAAGCCAAGAGCGATTCCTGCACAACGTGGAGAGCAACTTTTAGATGGTTGCGTCGCTTTGCCGCTGCCGCTGCCAAGTGAAGTCCCGCTGATCGGCAGTCCAGTATTTAAGCAGTAATCCCTGGTGGAAGTCGCTGCGCGGCTGCGTATCACTCCGGGGGGCGTGGCCGATGTGCTGATCTCAGCTGGCAGCCGGTCTTTGGGAATCCGTGATAGCGACGACACGTTCCTTCCGGCAGTGTAAGCCAAGAGCGATTCCTGCACAACGTCGAGAGCAACTTTTAGACGGTTGCGTCGCTTTGCCGCTGCCGCTGCCAAGTGAAGTCCCGCTGATCGGCAGTCCAGTATTTAAGCAGTAATCCCTGGTGGAAGTCGCTGCGCGGCTGCGTATCACTCCGGGGGGCGTGGCCGATGTGCTGATCTCAGCTGGCAGCCGGTCTTTGGGAATCCGTGATAGCGACGACACGTTCCTTCCGGCAGTGTAAGCCAAGAGCGATTCCTGCACAACGTGGAGAGCAACTTTTAGATGGTTGCGTCGCTTTGCCGCTGCCGCTGCCAAGTGAAGTCCCGCTGATCGGCAGTCCAGTATTTAAGCAGTAATCCCTGGTGGAAGTCGCTGCGCGGCTGCGTCTCACTCCGGGGGGCGTGGCCGATGTGCTGATCTCAGCTGGCAGCCGGTCTTTGGGAATCCGTGATAGCGACGACGCGTTCCTACCGGCAGTGTAAGCCAAGAGCGATTCCTGCACAACGTCGAGAGCAACTTTTAGATCGGTTGCGTCGCTTTGCCGCTGCCGCTGCCAAGTGAAGTCCCGCTGATCGGCAGTCCAGTATTTAAGCAGTAATCCCTGGTGGAAGTCGCTGCGCGGCTGCGTATCACTCCGGGGGGCGTGGCCGATATGCTGATCTCAGCTGGCAGCCGGTCTTTGGGAATCCGTGATAGCGACGACACGTTCCTTCCGGCAGTGTAAGCCAAGAGCGATTCCTGCACAACGTCGAGAGCAACTTTTAGACGGTTGCGTCGCTTTGCCGCTGCCGCTGCCAAGTGAAGTCCCGCTGATCGGCAGTCCAGTATTTAAGCAGTAATCCCTGGTGGAAGTCGCTGCGCGGCTGCGTATCACTCCGGGGGGCGTGGCCGATATGCTGATCTCAGCTGGCAGCCGGTCTTTGGGAATCCGTGATAGCGACGACACGTTCCTTCCGGCAGTGTAAGCCAAGAGCGATTCCTGCACAACGTCGAGAGCAACTTTTAGACTGGTTGCGTCGCTTTGCCGCTGCCGCTGCCAAGTGAAGTCCCGCTGATCGGCAGTCCAGTATTTAAGCAGTAATCCCTGGTGGAAGTCGCTGCGCGGCTGCGTCTCACTTCGGGGGGCGTGGCCGATGTGCTGATCTCAGCTGGCAGCCGGTCTTTGGGAATCCGTGATAGCGACGACACGTTCCTTCCGGCAGTGTAAGCCAAGAGCGATTCCTGCACAACGTCGAGAGCAACTTTTAGATCGGTTGCGTCGCTTTGCCGCTGCCGCTGCCAAGTGAAGTCCCGCTGATCGGCAGTCCAGTATTTAAGCAGTAATCCCTGGTGGAAGTCGCTGCGCGGCTGCGTATCACTCCGGGGGGCGTGGCCGATATGCTGATCTCAGCTGGCAGCCGGTCTTTGGGAATCCGTGATAGCGACGACACGTTCCTTCCGGCAGTGTAAGCCAAGAGCGATTCCTGCACAACGTCGAGAGCAACTTTTAGACGGTTGCGTCGCTTTGCCGCTGCCGCTGCCAAGTGAAGTCCCGCTGATCGGCAGTCCAGTATTTAAGCAGTAATCCCTGGTGGAAGTCGCTGCGCGGCTGCGTATCACTCGGGGGGCGTGGCCGATGTGCTGATCTCAGCTGGCAGCCGGTCTTTGGGAATCCGTGATAGCGACGACACGTTCCTTCCGGCAGTGTAAGCCAAGAGCGATTCCTGCACAACGTCGAGAGCAACTTTTAGATGGTTGCGTCGCTTTGCCGCTGCCGCTGCCAAGTGAAGTCCCGCTGATCGGCAGTCCAGTATTTAAGCAGTAATCCCTGGTGGAAGTCGCTGCGCGGCTGCGTCTCACTTCGGGGGGCGTGGCCGATGTGCTGATCTCAGCTGGCAGCCGGTCTTTGGGAATCCGTGATAGCGACGACACGTTCCTTCCGGCAGTGTAAGCCAAGAGCGATTCCTGCACAACGTGGAGAGCAACTTTTAGATGGTTGCGTCGCTTTGCCGCTGCCGCTGCCAAGCGAAGTCCCGCTGATCGGCAGTCCAGTATTTAATCAATAATCCCTGGTGGAAGTCGCTGCGCGGCTGCGTATCACTCCGGGGGGCGTGGCCGATGTGCTGATCTCAGCTGGCAGCCGGTCTTCGGGAATCCGTATTAGCGACGACACGTTCCTTCCGGCAGTGTAAGCCAAGAGCGATTCCTGCACAACGTGGAGAGCAACTTTTAGATGGTTGCGTCGCTTTGCCGGTGCCGCTGCCAAGTGAAGTCCCGCTGAACGGCAGTCCAGTATTTAAGCAGTAATCCCTGGTGGAAGTCGCTGCGCGGCTGCGTATCACTCCGGGGGGCGTGGCCGATATGGTGATCTCAGCTGGCAGCTGGTCTTTGGGAATTCGTGATAGCGACGACACGTTCCTTCCGGCAGTGTAAGCCAAGAGCGATTCCTGCACAACGTCGAGAGCAACTTTTAGTCGGTTGCGTCGCTTTGCCGCTGCCGCTGCCAAGTGAAGTCCCGCTGATCGGCAGTCCAGTATTTAAGCAATAATCCCTGGTGGAAGTCGCTGCGCGGCTGCGTATCACTCCGGGGGGCGTGGCCGATATGCTGATCTCAGCTGGCAGCCGGTCTTTGGGAATCCGTGATAGCGACGACACGTTCCATCCGGCAGTGTAAGCCAAGAGCGATTCCTGCACAACGTAGAGAGCAACTTTTAGACGGTTGCGTCGCTTTGCCGCTGCCGCTGCCAAGTGAAGTCCCGCTGATCGGCAGTCCAGTATTTAAGCAGTAATCCCTGGTGGAAGTCGCTGCGCGGCTGCGTATCACTCCGGGGGGCGTGGCCGATATGCTGATCTCAGCTGGCAGCCGGTCTTTGGGAATCCATGATAGCGACGACACATTCCTTCCGGCAGTGTAAGCCAAGAGCGATTCCTGCACAACGTCGAGAGCAACTTTTAGACGGTTGCGTCGCTTTGCCGCTGCCGCTGCCAAGTCCCGCTGATCGGCAGTCCAGTATTTAAGCAGTAATCCCTGGTGGAAGTCGCTGCGCGGCTGCGTATCACTCCGGGGGGCGTGGCCGATATGCTGATCTCAGCTGGCAGCCGGTCTTTGGGAATCCATGATAGCGACGACACATTCCTTCCGGCAGTGTAAGCCAAGAGCGATTCCTGCACAACGTGGAGAGCAACTTTTAGACGGTTGCGTCGCTTTGCCGCTGCCGCTGCCAAGTGACAAGGCACAATCATCTGCAAAAAGGCGTATCTTAACAGATGTGTGCAAGGGGAGATCATTAATATAAAGCAGGAACAAAAGGGGACCTAGCACTGAACCGTGGGGTCCCCCTGATGAAACAGTCATCAAGGTTGAGTTAGAAGAGTTGAAACGTACATATTGCGAACGCTGGGAAAAAAAGTCTTATCCAACCAACCAAGGATGCGTTTTTAGTATAGCGAACAACTTATGCAATAGTTTAGGATGTGAGACAGTGCCGAAGGCTTTAGCAAAATCTATGAAAATGGCCTCAACTTGATCACGCTGATCACGAACTGCTGATGTGAATGAATTTTGTCAGTTGAGTTGAGTGCTGAAACCACGTCTAAAACCATGCTGGAAAGTGCTTAAAATGTGGTTCGTTTCAAGGAATTCCATGATATTTACGCGGCAATAAAAGATTACTGACAAATAAATAAAATATTGCAAGAAACAACAACAATAAAACCTTACTAACAAATAAATAGCACTTAAAATATTACCATCATATATTACGCCACAATACAATTCACATCGGAATCTTCAAGTGAGCGCATACACTTTCTGGACACAACAATATATGTTGATAATGGAACACTTAACACAACGCTGTATAGCAAACGTTTTGATAAACAACAGTACCTAGAATATACCAGCCACCATCCCAGACATTGCAAACAAGGTATCTTTAAGAGTCAAGCCACACGACTACGTCGCATTTGCGTTGAAAACCATGACTACGTAGATAGACTCGAGCACCATAAGGAAACCCTATCAAGCAGGAACTATCCGAACACTGCCCTTCAGAGAGCCTACACCGATGCAACTAAACTTGATCGAGCCGAGGTCCTCAAACCCTGCCCTAAGGTCACAAGGACAACAACGCCTCTTCTTATTACTAAATTCTCAAACGCACTGCCAAACGTGAACAACGTCCCCAGTAAATACTATCCAATTCTAGTTTAGATTATGGGGTTTTACGTGCGAAAACCACGATCTGATTATGAGGCACGCTGTAGAGTGGGACTCCGGAAATTTGGACCACCTGGGGTTCTTTAACGTGCACCTAAATCTAAGTACACGGGTATTTTCGCATTTCGCCCCCATCGAATAGCGGCCGCCGTGGCCGGGATTCGATCCCGCGACCTTGTGCTCAGCAGTCCAACTCCATAGCCACTGTAGCAACCATGGCGGGTTACTACCCAATTCTCACCAGCAACCAGAAACTTAAGATCTTTCCGGACCCGCCTACAGACGCAACAGTAATTTCAAGGACATTCTTGTACATGCCAAACTAAGGACAAAGACGAATCCAACATCCGGGCCCTGTAGCCGATCCAGGTGTTCTACATGCAAACATATTCAATCTACTACTACAGTAAAAAGTACAGGCGTCGGATTACCTTCACAAGGTAAATTCGCGTTTCACCTGCAGGTCAAGCAACGTAGTCTACTGTCTGGAATGTGCCGCTTTTAACAAGCAATACATAGGTGAGACTGGACAAGAAATTCACTTAAGACTCAACGGCCATCGCTCAGATACAAAACACTATTTACCTAAAGCAGTAGCCAGCCACTTCAATGAACATGGCCATATATTCGATGAAGCAAAGCTCTATATACTACAAACAAATTTCCGTTCACCTGGGGAGAGGAAATATACAGAATCATATTTCATACACAAGTTTAAATATCAGCACCCGACGGCGATCAATTAGGCACGTGGCAACTTAGAATTGCTAAAAGCTGTAACTTGAACCTGAAGTTGTTATGGCATTAACGAAGGCACAAAACACGTTAGGCTTCCAGCTTATCTCGAGTTTCAAGCCTCACCTATTCCTCTATTTCCAGTTCATCCCTGGCTGTCCCCTACCAATCTATTATTCTCTCCACGTTTTTACGCATACATGAACAATAGCAAGGCTTTCCCATGTACACCTGCCAACTATCTGTTTTTATTTTATTTTTCTGCTGTCACCCTCCTATTAGTTCTTACATTTTTTTCTTGCCTTCCGTTTTCTTTTTCTTTCTGTTAAAAATCCACACCGACACATTCCAATGTCCCAGACGCCAGATATCTTTTTCGGCGCCTCGACCACACAGGGTCCCGCCACTTCTGTATACCGCCGTGACGACGCCTACGGTGAACTGCTGAGGCTAACGTCCCTGGAAAGACCGAGCTGCTGCCTTCCAACGACAGCCCTCCCCTCCCCCCCCCCCCCCTCCTCTAGACTGCGTGTCGCCATTTGAACACCTTCAAAATTACCCGACGCATTGCTGCTACGCTACTCAAGTCATTCTTTCAATCTCGTCTTGTTGTTACTCGCGCACTGACCGACCTGACCAGCTCTTCAAAGACCCCAAACGCACACTACCTACGACACCTCGGAACGCTCCCTAACCTCTCGCTCCCACAACACTCTCCTATGCCGTTCTTTTTGTTTTCCGTGCCGCTTTCCTGCTCGCCCGCTCTTGTCCCCTCGTCTTAGAAACGACGCCTACAGACAGTCAAACGACTGCGCTCATTTTCTTTTCAGTCTCTCCCTTTACAGCCAGCCGCCGCTGACATCGATATGATGTCACTCTACTAACCCGTTAAAGCTAACCTTCCGAGAATTACGAGGTCACCTTTGGTGAAGATAGGTCCTCCTATCGAAACGTTCCCAGACTTTATCAGGCACCTTATCCCTGTTTATAACGGTTATATCATGTCTGCATAGATAATGTATGGGGTGGAACGATAAACAATTCAAAGAAGACACGAATGGTTGACCACGTGACTCCTTTTCTTTCGGCCACCCGTGAGGTAATGCCCTAGTGATGATAACGTTACAGTGAATATAGATAAACCAATTGAAGTGGAGGCGTGCCCAGGGCTGAATTTTATCTCTTGATACCATTACCTTATTCATCTGAGGCCGTCGCCAGAGCTCGCGGAGATCCCAAACTTTAACAAACTCATGCCTTCCTGCATAACAACCAAGGATCCTCATTAAAAGAACATGCTTACGCTCGAACTATTTGTAATGACAGATGAAAGCCAAAAATGATGTTCGGCATACAATTAGTGAAGGCAGCTGAGCAATGGCAAAGAGCGCTGTTGAGCCGCTCATTTCTCAGACGTGCAGAATAGGCGGCGTGACGCACTAAGTGTACAAGTAATTTCTGGGCTCTCTCTCAGCACGGTAATTGACTGAGCGTGAAGCACCCGAATGCAAGGGTAATTACCGACTGATCCAGACCCATGAATGTGCAGGCGTTGACAATGTCACCAGAGGTGGGGCGCGACAATATCGCAGGCCCTATTGTCAGGTCTAAATGCCTACTACAAAGGGCCCACAATGGCAAGCATCTTTTACGTGGTCTACGACCTGCGAGGAGACGGTGCCAAGAATTCACCAATTCGCCAATTGAAGAACAGCGCAGTCGTCTAAAGCTCATAAGGGTCAGCGTAGGGACAGCGTAGGATTCGACGAAACGCTCCTTTGACGGAGGGTTTGTTAATTGCCGGTGTGCGTATCATTCCTGGTATTCTACGTGAGCGGGCCTGCGGACAAATTACGCAGATACGTGACGACAGAAATTAGAGGCACCCATGCAGCGAGAAATCGCTAAGAGCGTGGGAGTAGGAGAGAGAGAGCCATGGTGGGAAAGAGTGTCAAACGCTTGCCTAAAGTCTAAAAACTATGCCAACAAGAATAAGCAGAACACAGTAGCTCGTTTAAATTCAGTTGTAACCGCATTGGTTAGGGGAGTGTTGAGGCGGGCCAGCAGCTACTCAAGTGGAGAGAATAAGCTGGTGGGCTAGTTGGTACTGCATAATTTGAGGTTAAGCGCCAGCGAGCACGTAGCACGACAGAAGGCGCTGTGTCTTCGATCCCTTATGTCATCCTACGTGCTCACTTGCGCTTAACCTCAAGTTATACTGAAGTGTATTTAATGACTGCCTCGAACTCATTCCTTTAGTCTAGGCTGTAATCACTAAACTGATAGATGAGCAAGACTCTGTACGATGCAAAGCTAGTCTGGGCCGTAACCACTTGGTGGTCTAACAGCGAGACTCGGTTGGTCGTATGTAGGGACAATTGTCCTAGGCTCTAACTTAGGAAATAAGTAGAAGAGTTGGGCGCTGCTTACTTGTGTGTTTTGTCATCAGTGTTCTTCTGCAAGCGCAGCACTTGATGTGTAAATATTTTCGCTGCAATATATCTCCAAGTTTTAATTGTTACCTCCAACTTGGCTCCTACTTTATCAAAGCCGATTATCAGAGTTTTTATCATCTTCAAGTAGAAAGAACCAACATTAGTAGCGCTTGCGAAAGAAAAACATTGTCAACTCGCCGCTGATCACGAGGTTGTCGGTGACCACGTCTCAGCCACGGCGGCCACTCTTCGATAGGCGCATGTAGGATGCAGAAATTTCCTGGGGCTCATGATTGGTGCTCGCTAAACGTAACAAATTACGTGGTTCAAATTAACCAACATCACTCCATCCCGCCGTATTTCACCACCGAAGTTCATATTCAAAGTGTAACATCCGTTTATACAATCGTTGCTGACGCCTGTCTTATCTTCGCAGGTCTACACCCGCAAACATGGTCCCGGCAGCGTCATTTGCAAGCACTTAGCCTTCTCCAGGGTGACGGCGTTTGTGATTTTAGCCACCCACGCATTACTTCTAGGGACATTCTGCTACTCGGTGTACTCCGTCTTATATGTGTTTACAGTTCTCCGGAGGATGCCTGTAAGACCTCACATTGACCCCATTGGCCGCGGGGGAGCCAATGACAGGTCGACGTCAGCCTTGACAGCCAACGACAACGCGCGACCCGCCGTCACCTAACGGCTTGCCCAACGGATGTGATCGGTGTCCGCAAAAATGACGCTCACACACCAACTACGGCATCACGTTTCGTGAGCCCGTGATAAAAGAGACACATGTGCCGTGATCTCTCTCTCCCCCGTCCCTCTGTTCTCCCCTTTTTCTCTGTTTTCGCCTCCAAAGTGCTTCCGTATGTCCCTTTTTTTCCTACCAGATCCCTAATATTTCCACTTCACGACCAATATTTCGTACAAGAAAATCAAGTGTGGGGCACATCATATAGAGCATTCATGGGCGCCAAAATTAGGAGCTTGGAATAAACGTCAAGTCAAGTCATTCTTGCCATACTAAATAATTTTAAAGTCATTGGGAGTGTAATAAAACAGTAAAAACAAATTGTGTTTCTTGCTTCTTAGCACTTAGCACTGATATAAGTTCATAAAGAGCGACGTGGGGCGCTATAACGTAAAATGATTCCAAACTGTTTTGATACCAATTTCTGCAATCAGCCTCCACGATTGGTCAAAACATTTTCGGGTCACTCCCAACTTCGCCTGTCTGTCACGGGACGTCACGAAAACCGCGATAGCTTCCCTACTGATATAACGTGTACACACAGATTATGCATGATTAAACCACACAAACGAAAAATAATCATTCCTGATTCGACGATTTTTCACCATTAGCCTTCTGCTATTGGTACAATGTTTTCTTGCTACGCCCACTTCGCCTGTCTGTCATGCGACCTCACAAAACCACGAAAACTCACCACGTGAAAGTGAAGTGTACTCGAAAAAAAAAATGCATTAATATGCCGAACAAAACTGAAAAATATTCTGAATAGGCACAGACAGCCCCGTTCCGAAAGGAATAGAAGATGGCTGCCCGCCAATCGCTCATGCCCTCGCCACTCGCACCTGCCGGTGAGCATGTATTTATTTGCGCATGATAAACCTTTTTGCGTGGCAGTAAAACGTTATCGAACCCTTTCGGCATGTATACGACATCGCTCTGCCAACTCTTCCTTGCTGAGTATTCGTTTTAGCGGCATTCTTATCCTTCCGTTTCACGCCGCCACGATATTCGACCAGCCACTGCAAGCTAAGTAAGGCGAAGCGGACCAATCGGAGAAGCCGGCACCACTCTCTTCATGCGGTTATCTATTTTCACTGTGCTGGCTCGGCCCCACGAAACCCTCTCCACTAGAGCGTGCTCCTCGCCTCTTGTCAGCCAATTAGATAAGAATAACCGCTGAATGTAGACAATGTTATTGGTTATGAAAGCGAACAAAGGTGACATCCTATAAACGAGGAGAGTGTTTGATTGGGTTGTTCAGACAACGCTGCGGGTCACCGCCCGATGCTTGCGTCGGTGGTTACATAAATTTGACGTCAATAGTTTGGAATGAAAACAGTTTGGAATCATTTCATCCTAACGCCCCTGATCTGCACGTTTCATCGATTACAAACATTACGGCCACGACAATACATCTACTGTGCCAACACTCATGGGAAAATTTCCGGTGTAGGGCGTAATGTGTGCGTTTTCTTTTTATACAATCACATTTACGATTTCAGAACACACTCGTCTCTCTGACAGTGAATATGGTGCACTACACCGCTTCGACACTATTAACGTTCGACCAGCAGACGGGTCTCTAGTTGAATAAGTGCCATCAGATCCTTAGATGCGACAGTAAAGAGCCCAGACTACGAAAATGTCAGATCTCTATGAAAATTGAGCACCTTAATGGAGCAGGCGTGATAAACCCAACCTGAGCAGGTTGGGTCTGAAAAGCAAACTTAGAGATGATCCGAGGAACTACGCGCAACCTCTAAAATTTCTGAAGACCAAAATGTCGCGATGGCATATGTAAACACTAGTTACTGTCGAGCACCTGTTATGGGAGTGCAAGAAAACCGCAGTTTTGTCCGGAAGGTGAAGCATTGAAGCATTGATAGAAAGCATTAGACATGTACACGAATTAAAGTTCGTAGTTTTATTGGTTGTGTAAATTGCAGCAAGCAATAAAAAATACCAATAAATAACAACTATGGTTCCGCAAGCACACCGGCAAACATGAATAGATCTCACTCGACGACCGCATACACTCTCTGTCGCAACGCTGGCCGGACGAAAAGCGCAGGCAGAAGGGAGTGAACGCTTCGTTCTGCCTCTCGCTTCAAGCGGTCGAAGACGTAACATGAAGTAAGAATTCATCTCGGCTCGCTGAAACCTTTGCCTCTGCTGCAGGTTACCATACCAAAGCGAACCGCCGGTTGTTTGGCTTGCACGTTCTGTCACCAAAGCCAAAAAGTATGAGTTTGTCTGGGGTCCAAATCTTCGCAAAAGAAGATGAAACATCACCACTTATTTTCGTGAAGTGTCTAGAGGATGTTGAGAAAATTGAATGAACCAATTCGAAATGACTGAGACTGTTGCGATTGACTTTCTTAACTTTGATACTTTCAAAGCCAACTCTGGCCCAAACAGCGGGTCAAGCATTTCTTTGGTTCAAAATTCAATTCAATTCAATTTATTTCGGACGTAAATACACAATGTGGTATATGTCCACGAGGTAAGGCAAAAGGAGACTCCTAAGTCTCCTGACGAGGCCTTCACCCCGGCCTCGTGATGCTTTGTGTTGTTATTCTCATCATTCCTAGCTTGCAAAAATATTGGAACGTACTTAAAGATATTGCAGAGAGTCCGGTGGGATTAATGGATGTTTTTGTAGTCACTGAAATTAATTTTCCTTGTACCAGTGTTGATATTTTTTTTTCTTTTCAATTGTTACAGTGCCTAGTTTCCTGACGCGTTTGCAACGGCTAGATGGTTGAATCGCTGTTTTTATGAACCACCTGTATTCCCCGTTTCAACTTTATTTAACTTTTACACATGCTGAATGCCTAGCTTTGAGAATCAATGCTTTGCAATTTCCTCATAATCTGCTGGCCAACTACCGCCTGCCATCGTACAGCGTAAGACGTTTTGTACCATAATTAGAAGATGTTTTACACCGATTTATTGGTGAAGGACACATCTGCATAGCGGGCGATCTGAATATAAATACTTTGTGTCCCGGCTCGGTTCCGGTATCAGATTACTCCTCCGCTCTGTCGGCATTTGGTTTGGAAAACACGATAACCCCTGCGCGCGAAGAAATCGCTAATGGTAGAACGACACTTGCTTGTTTGGACCACATTGCTGTACGGGACTCCAAATTCCAACCTACCTTCAGGGGTGATTGTACAACGTCTAACTGACCACTATTTCACCACATGCCCTTTTTCTCAGAATACCATACCGTGTGAATCTGGGAATAACGCAAGATATTCCAGCTAAGAAGTCGGGGCTGAATGTGGTTAATCGGAGCAAAGTGGGCGAGCCATTAGTTGAACGATTTGATTGCTCACCGTTTATAATCTCTGTTTGTTTAAATGCAACTTCAAAACGTTCTGTGTTCAAACAAAAAGTTTTGAAAGACTTGTACGAAAGTTGTTATATTGAAGCGCAGGAAGAACCACGACTGGTTAACCCCAGAAGTTCTACATGCAATGTCTGTGCAAAGCATACTTTGGAAGTGGTTGAGGCGTACGAAAAATAATTCTGCACTTCGAGCTGAATTCAATGTTGTCAGAAAAAAGGTGGTCGCTATTATGCGAAGAGCAACGGCGATACGACCAACAACAGTTCAAATTATGTACTAAAATTCCAGCTAAATCGTGGTCACTGATTAATTTCTTTCGCGCAAAAAAAAACTTCAAGCCTCTTCCGTGGCGATGCTTTTCGGTCTGATTCGGCGCGGCCAGCATATGCTTTAGTCATCATTTCGTCCATGTAGCTGCTGGACACTTCCCGATACCGGTAGGCCATTGAGAGAGAGAGAGAGAGGTTTATTTGAAGAAAGGCAGAGAGGTCGGCTTGAGCGTTAGTTTGCTCTGGCCTGCGACTCTGCACTGGTTAAGGGGGGGGGGGGGGATAAAACGAACGGTGAATGATGGTGATACGATTAGGAGGTGCGTATATACATGTCCATCCCGTTGAGGTCATACTAGAGTCGTGCATCGAGTCCAGTGGCTTGAAGGCAGGCTATAGTCGCTTCGATGACCGCAGCTGCGCTGTTGGCGTCAGGCCAAGGACCTAATACAATTTCGTCAGATATTGGTCTTTTAGTCACTCGTTCAATACTAGAAATGAAGCTCTGCCGTTCTCGCACGTACGCTGGGCATGAGCAAAATATGTTCTCAAGTGTTTTTGGCACTTGGCAGTGATCGCAGTTCTGGTAGGCCATTGGACACTGAACAAAGCGATAGTCGCGTCCGCGTTGCTGCCTCCGATGTCCTGAGCTTGCTAGAGAGCTGTTTAGATTCAGATGGAACAAACCAGCTGGCACAAATTGAATTTCAGTTTATTTTCTTCAACGTAATTTTATTGACGCTTCCGCTATTGTTTTTATGCTTAATGGATTTCCAGAAACCGCTTCAATGCCATCTCAACTGAAAATTGCGATTGTCAGACAACTACATAAAGGCGGAAAGAGAGGTAACGTTGAAAATTATAGACCCGTATCGATACTATCACAAATATTAGAGACGTTTGTATTCGAATGCACGAACTCATTTCTAGAGAAATTTTCGGTTATGTCAGATCACCACTTTGATATAAATATCAGGACGAGGAACCATAATTCTTTTGGAGGTATTGTGGGAAAATGGGTTGGAGTGCATACGGCAGGCACTACCGAATCCTGACTGGGAGCCTACCACTCTCGTTGAAAAGAGAAGTCTACAATAATTGCATTCTACTGGTACTAACATATGGGGCCGAAACTTCGAGGTTAACAAAGAAGTTCGAGAACAAGTTAAGGACCGCACAAAGAGCAATGGAACGAAAAATGTGACGCCTAACGTTAGGAGACCGGAAGAGAGTGGTGTGGATCAGAGAGCAAACGGGGATCGCTGATATTCTAGTTGACATTAGGAGGGGAAAATGGAGCTGGGCAGGCCATGTAATGCGTAGGATAGATAACCGGCGGACCATTGTAGTTACAGAATGGATACCAAGAGAACGGAAGCGCACTCGAGTACGGCAGAAAACTACGTGGGGTGATGAAGTTAGGAACTTTGCAGGCGCAAGTTGGAACCGGCTAACGCAAGACAGGTGTAATTGGAGATCATGTCCTGCAGTGGAGATAAATAGAGGCTGATGATGATGAGGACACACAGTACATATACAAATTAAATAAATATTAGAGCCACTTTCATTTTCGAACTCCTTTCGTAGCGTGCCAATATCTGCAGTGCCAGCTTGTAGACCTAACATGTGTCCATGCTCGCGCACCGCGCCGGTCATTATCGCGCCAGCCAAGCATGAGTAATTCTGTGCAGGGATCGGTAGACTAAATAAGAGTGGAGGTTCTGTGATTTTCAACGTAACTATGCACATTTACGAGTCAACCCTAGACGTACAGGTGTGGGGCGATGTTTAGGTCACCACGCTCATTAGCAAGTTACATTTGGTCTCATGAAGTGCAGAGAATATAGGGCATTTTCTCCTATAACACGTATATTAGCAGTACAGGTGAACTCCCATATAATCACGCTGCGGTTAAGAAACTTATTACTGCATCGTAAGCATGGTTGGCGGCATCTGTGATCATTCGGTTTAATTTACATCAGTACAGCTAGATCAGGCATAATCAAGTATGCCCTTAGGATTTATCATTCGGTTGAAAATTACCGGAAACGTGTAAACGTATCTTTGTGGATAAAAGCGATGTTTCCCCGCAGCCGATTTGTGTACCTCGCTTACTGGTTGGTTATCACAGAGAATGCAGATGCGGAAGGCAATGCTGCACTTTGCGCTCATGTGTGCAAGGCACGTGTGCGCAATTTTGTATGTGACTGGAGGTATTGCCTCGGCCCCGCTCGCGCCACAAAATTGGGGTGGGCATCGCGAACAGACTTGCTCTTTCTATAGACTCCTTGTACCTTGCGCGGCGCCGGGCTGTCGCTCGCACCGTATCTTGAAAGCAATCTCCACACGGCTCTGACCTTTGCGTGCGCTGTGCTTTCGCGGCTCAGTTTCCGTTGAAGCGATAGACCACACGAACTTTCGGTCACTGCTCCAGCGAGCTTGCTCACGCCATCGTTTTGACAGTGCTTGTCTGCGGTCATCGAGTGAGACCTAATAATGTTTGCTTAACTCAGCAAGACTCAGCAAGACCACTTCGGTCATTATCGCCTTCGATGGTGATCGGGTCCCAACTTGGGTATACTACGGGGGTGCAATGCTCAGGTGCACCTTGTACAGAAAGCAGATTGACGTGTGCCACCAGTGCGGACGCGTTGGTCATCGCATGGACGTCTGCCCGAACCCCCAAGACCGTGTGTGTAGGGGATGCGGAGCCTCGAACCCAGACCCCAACCACAAATGCACGCCAAGGTGTCGCCTCTGCGGGGGAGCGCATCCCACAGCGGACAAGACCTGCATGGCTCGATTCAAGACCCCCTATCTCGTTAAGAAACGACGCGGGGACCCACAGAGGGCAGAAGCGGAGGCCGCCCTCGAGCTACAGCAGCAGAACTGCGACGAACACTTCCCACCTGCTTCACGCTCCCGCTCTCGAGTACGGACGCGGTCTCGCTCGGCAGCGGGGACTCGATCTCACCAGCAGAGCCGATCCCGGAGCCGGGCACGCAGCAGAAACCCCGGACAGAGCCGTGGTCGTTCAAGCTCGCGGCGTCCGAAGCAAGCCGGCCACCAGGACCTGGAGCTACCTGACAAGGTGAGCTGGGCAGATGCGGTTAAGGGCTCGCTGAGACGCGGTGCTCAGGGAGCTACTGCCTCAGAGCCTAGCAATAAGAGGGACCCTAGAGATGTGGCATTAGAAGCAGTACAGCGCGAAAACGCGCAGTTATGCACGGTCGTGCAACAGTTAACTCAAGAAATCTATAGCTAAAGCAACTTCAGTCCCCACTCCCGTCACAAACGGTAACGACAGTGCGGCGCCGCCCGCAAAGAAACGCGCTGCAGCCAGCTCTGAGTTTCAACAGCCCGACAAGCTCGAACCCACAGTAATTGATTGGCGCAAAGAACAAGAAGAAATGAGGAAGCTGCTCGCTGAAATTAAAACCGCGATCCGCAACATTGGTGTTGCGGTCAATAACCTCACTGCTCGCACAGACAGGGTTGAAACCCATATAGGCCTTCGCGAAAGCACGCCAATGCCCACCATGGGACCTACCGTCATTAACACTAGCCCTATCTCAGTTAATGCACACGTACAGCACCACGATGGCCAGCCCAGCTAACGAGCTCGTGGTGTGGCAGTGGAACTGTCGGGGCTTCACGAAAAAACAACCACTGCTGCAACAATACGTCCGACATGCGCAACCCAAGCCCGACGTCATAATGATACAGGAAACAGTAGGCACCATACCAAACCTTCCAGGTTACAATGTACACGCCTCGCCGATTCCCGTTGATCGTGGACTCGCAATTTTAATACGGAAATGGATCGTAATACAAGAACACACCGTACGCGGTACACATGCGGAACACATGCTCTATACAACACCCTTATGCGCAAGACTTACAAGATCGCCCTTGGCTTACCGGAGTCCACGAGCACTTCTCGTCTGCTACAGCTGGGGGTATACAACACGCTTGAGGAAATCGTGGATGCGCAAAGAGCCTCCCAACTCGAACGCATGTCCCTGACAGCCACGGGTCGGTACATCCTGCAGAAACTCGGCTCCAATTACCATGTCCAAGGCGGTCAGAAACAGGCCATTCCACCCGACATCATCGACACGCTGATCGTCACCCCTATCCCTCGAAACATGCACCCCGAACATAACGGGGGCCGACGCCAAGCCCGTGCCAAGGCACTGCTGGGCTCCTTTGGTGGGAAGACGACTACGCGCTTCGTAGACGCGGCAGAGTACACACAAGAACACCGGTTCACGGCGGTAGTCATAGACGTTAACTCTCGGCTTACTCACGCGTGTAGTGTCAGCACGGAATACCCAGATACAGCGGAAGAAGTTGCGATTGCGCTTGCGCTTACCGACCCCTTCTGCGAGGTAGTTCTTAGCGACTCACAATCCGCAGTTCGTAACTACGCGCGGGGGCGCATTGCCTCCGAAGCTCTTCAGATCCTAAGGAAAGCTGGTCGACAGCACTTCGATAGCACCGCGATCATGTGGTTCCCAGCGCACGTCGCCACCCCCACCGACGAGGGCCCCCCTAACTTGAATGAGGAGGCACACCGCTCTGCGCGAGAACTGACTCGCCTCGCAGAGTCTGAGACACACTCTTCGAGTTCGGACCTCCTGGTGCGAAACACGCGAGAACGCTTAGTAAGCTATAATGATATCACCAAGCACTACCAGTTAGGCAGGAGGATATTGCCCCCACCTCACCCCAAACTGAAACGTTGCCAGGCAGTCGTCTGGCGACAACTGCAGACACACACCTTCCCCAGTCCGGTGCGATTGCAGCACATTTTCCCCACGCAATACCCGAGTGCTATTTGCAAGTTATGTCAGGCAACTAGAGCGACACTCTCACACATGTTGTGGGAGTGTCCTGTTATAGCAGAGAAAATGGCAGTAGCTCCGGAGGCTCTTGCGTCGAAGTGGGCCGCCGCTCTGCGCAGCTCCAACCTCAACACACAAGACTGGGCAGTCCAGCGGGCCCGGGAGGCGGCGACGAGGCAAGGCCTCGAAGTCCCCTCATGGGAGACCTGAGCCCGGGTCATTAAACTTCGCCGGATTTGAATAAAGTTGTTTCCATCCATTTGCTTAAGCGCGCAGACACCATGCTTGTTATTTCAGTTAGTAAGTGAACGTGCACAAGTTTATGCAGTCCCGAAAACTACTATCCTTACTCCGTATACTCTACTAGTACATTTGCTATCGCAATTGATGCTTCGCCTTTCGGGCGAAACTGCAACATTTTTTTTTCATATTCACTGATGTTCCTTATGGCTTCCTTTTCCAGAAGTACTTTGCCGACGACTCGCAGAAGAAGCAGGATAGCAACACGCGCTATCATTTATTCTGTCTGACTCCTTGAAATCCTTCCTCTATCCAACCATTGCCGAAGTGAGCTTGTTTCAGGGATAAGTATACACACTCCAGGAGAAGTCATTGACACAGTCGTGAAATTGAGAAGGCTCTCGCGCAACAAAGGGTCTCTGTGTCCATTCCAGATTACTTGATCACGTACAGGATTCTAAAACAAGCAATACACAGCAACGTAAACCTTCACAGTATGCTGCGCTCAGTTCTTGAACGCGATAGAACTAAGGAAAAGCTAGTGACACCTTGGCCCCCAATTTCCTCGAATATGCTCGGCGCGTAAGTTTCATGCCCTTATTACACAAATGGGGCGTAACACACAGCGTCGTAGAGTCGAGAGACCCGCTTAGTCCTGCATTGCTAACCATGGGGGTTAGGAAGAATTTTGCATTAAAACGACGATTTTAATCACCGCGATGTAATCAGAAGCATTAAGGAAGAGTCCCTCCTAAGGTAAAATGCGGATTTTTCGTGCTTCGTTCACTGCAAGCAGGAGAATGACCATGTTGATTTTACTGCAGATATGAACCACATTGGTGAGCCAAAGTACTTGTTTACAGTGTTTGTTGCTTTCTTTGGTATTTGTGTAGTTGTAATTCTATTGGTAGTTGTAATTGGGCGTTACAAGAGACGGTTATTGCATGAATATAACCATCGGTTCTGACGTCCAGAATGTGTACCAGGTGTTTCTACGAATACTTTAAGCAACTTTTAAAATTGCTTCTGGCAGTTGGCACAGTTGTAGTCGTTGATCTAGTCTGCTAGAAGAGGCGGACAGTACTTGCATAATCAACTAATTACCCTAATGTCCTTCCACAAAAAGTTTATAAGTAATCAACTCGATAAAAAACATACTTCAGGTGGAACATCCAAAGCAGCCAAATTCCTATTAGCATATTAGTCAAATTAATGAGTGAGTATCGTACATTGATCAACTTTCGCACTAATTCTTAGCAAATAATAGAATTTCACAATTTATGACAGGTAATGGCCTGTTTCCGCACTACCATGGCAGGCTCAAAATTAGACCAAATAAGTTGTGCGTATGTAGTAGAGAAAAAAAGTCGCAAGTGGCACCATCAATAGCGATAGCAAATTAATGGACAGCTACACGAAGTATACGATGGTAGTTTTGTCGGCCGTATACACTTGTAAACATAGGCATACTAAGTAAATAACAAGCATGGTGTCAGGCTCGCACAAGTAAACATGAACGCATCTCACTCCATGAAAGTGGAAACTCGCTGTCAAAACACTGGAGTGAGAAAGCGCAGCAGCAGCAGCAGCAAGCGAATTGACCTTCGTGTTGGGTCTCGCGTCCACGCGAACTAAGCCATGAAAACACAGCGCACGGCGGCCTGTGTCCACGTCACAGGTGGTTTTCAAGATACACCGGCCCGGCCGGTCACACGAGGCCAGCCGGGAGTCCCGGAGTAGAACCGTTCCCCACCCCGCTCCCTACCCTCCCCCCGGAGGATTGCGCGCGACGGAAGACGGCGCGCTTCCTCCCCACTTTCCTCCCTTGCGTGGGCGAGATTATGTCGCGATCGCCGCCTCGCTCTCGCACGCTTTCACTCGCACATGAAGTACACGGCGCGCAGCGACGATCCTATCACCCTTGGGCTTTATACGGAACCTCATGGCGACGACAACGGCAGAAATGCACTTGGCGTGTCCATATAATTGACATCGCAATAAAAGAAAATCTAGTCTTCTTACTTTTGTCCAATAGAAAAAACAGTAAACGCTGGAACATTTGGCCGTCCTGACAGACTCATGTCGAGACATGGGGCATTGACTCAAAAGTTCGGACTGTCCTGCTAAGTTTGGGGCCGTTGGCAACTTTATTTGTAGCGTGCAAGGGGGCTCATTGACAGCTTCAACGAAGAGGCCTACACTACAGCAGCTTGAATTTTTCACATTCGACGCCGTTCTCTTGCGAACGCATGAAATCTGTGGCATTTTATTGTAATTTAAAGTAGTTTTACAGACATAACTCGTTACCTAAAGCGCAAATGAGCAATTGTTGAGGCCACTCGGCCCATGCTGAAAGCGCGCGTCGCCGCAAAAAGATCCCATGCGTGATTTTCTTTTTCGAAGCAGTGCGCCTCTTCTGAATGCCGTGCCACCGGATACACAGGGGTGTTGGCACCCACTGGCGTGGATTCGTTGATTCGTGGCAGCAGAGTGAAATTCGCTGGGCGATGAAGGCCATATTTTAGAGTCCTGAACAGCCGCACCGCGATGATCGACGAGCTTCACAACATACTGCCGGCCTCGCAACTGCGTCTTCACAAAGATGGCGGACGTGGCCAGTGTTGTCAGATGAGATAGCCTTTTGAATATATCCTGCTCACTCTATGTAAACATATTCAAGCGTAGATTCTAGATGTCTCTTAACAGTCACTAATTCTCGTTGTCTTTTTTGCGTTCTTTATTACACAATGATTGAGAAACATCTCAAAAACTGGCGGAAGTAGGCTTCAAGAATTCAAACCGGAGATTCCAGCAACGTCTGTCGTTCGGAACTCAAGTCACCATTCTGACGATTCGTAAACTGCCTTGCGCATTTCATGCTTAGGTAACTTTCTAACCAATTATACATTCCTTAAAAGCACATGTCACCTAATGTCCTTAAATTTAAGTATAAGTTATGACACAGCATCAATCATTATTCGCATAGATTCTTTTGATACCCATGAACCGCCATTGGAATTCAGGTGCCACTAGCGCTGTCCACCAGCTTCTGCCTTATTGGCTTGCTCCAGCGGTGAGCATCGGCAGCGTACGCTTCTTCGATCCGCTTTCTGAGGGTGATTGGACGGCCCGTGAAGCTTTGCTCAGCGCCTTATCTCGTGAACCGCACTTTACCTGTTCACACCATCGTCACAGCGCATCGTAGAACGAGCGCGACATTCGGACAGCCTCCTGTGGCGAATACTTGGGCCTCCAAGCGAGTACCTCCTTGGCTTCAGACCCGTTGAAGAAGGCCCCCTTGTACATGAATCGGACATCCGATGGCTTTGGCAACATGGCTACGCGAACGCCGGGGAACAGCGGCGCGAGCGCTTTGGCGATGCCCCTGGTGCACACAGCGAAGGCTATGGCCAACGGATAGGGCACTGCTCCCTTGGAAACACTTATGCCGTGTCCCACGACCAGGGGTGACAGAAAGGCGACTCCGTCGACGGGCGTGTCATCGACCGCCGCGACGCAGAGGCCGGACAGCGTCGAGTCCTCGCACATGGCATCCAGTGCGCGAACGTGGAGGGAGGCCGCGTTGCCCGCGTAGATAACCTGTAGAAAACGAGAAAAAGAAGGGTGTCAAATTCCTACGTTCTTGAGCTTTCTTGTCAATATTCAAATGTATGTTTCAGCGAGACACAACTTTGCAAATCAACGTATCTTTACGAAAGGTTTCCGCATTCCAGCAAAAAAAAAATTATGGAAAGAATCGCATGCGCCTCGAAGTGTCTTCCAACCTTCCTTGCACTAGCCAAGGAAAATTGTTATTCATTCATGCCATATCAATCCTTAGATGCTAGAGCCCTAGGGGACGAGGAGATTTCGGCCTTGAGACTTAATAAAATTTTCCACTATCAGACGCGCTATCAGAAACGAAATTTGTGGCGAATCCTCAGTTCAGTGTATCCTTTCAAATAGGCGGAAGGACACGCCTTACATCGAGGAGGTTCTGCTTTAAAACAACACTGTTGCCCTCAGTCGATACTGGATTCGAACTCATACCCCTGCGAAAATGTACAATAGAGCACTGGGACACGATGGAAATTAGCGCAAAAAGAAAAATCTGGGAAAAAAAGGCCTACAGTACAGAGCGCTACTATCACCCTTATTTTTACTGTTTTTTTATTTCAGTTTTCCTGCGCTACTTTTCGACATGTCTGCACACCAACTAGTCTAGCAAAACATTTTAGTAAGGAGCTGGTCCGCGATATTGTAGCGATGTCTTTCGATCGATTTGCTGCTGCTCTTATCGCCCACCGTTCATGGCTGGCTGATCCAATCGATAACGAGGGCTGACCGAAGCTCTGACCACTGACGAAGCGCGAAAAACGCGAAAAGGAATAACGTCAGAAAAGGCATCGCTACAACATCACGGCCCTTGTCCTGCGCTAGGTGATTCCAACTTACGCCTGCAAATTTCCTAACTGCAATGACTTCGCTAGCCTAGACCATATGCTCTGGCGTTGCCCCTCGTTGCGAGGCACGGTACAAATCAATGAGGACAAGTGGCTCTCCGCTATCAAGAGCCCCGATGCCGGGGCGCAACTATGGGCTGTCCAGAGGGCCCACGATGCGGCGGTCGGGCATGGCCTGACTGTCCCAACGTGGGAGTGGCCCGCTGCGCGCTGAGTCGCGTACCTCAGGACTTTAATTAAAGTTTTACATCCATCCACCCATCCATCACCTCACCTAGTTTTCTGCCGTCCACGACTGCACTTCCTTTCTCTTGGTATCCATTCTGCTCTGATGGTCCACCGGTTATCCACCCTACGCATTACATGGCCTGCCCAGCTCCATTCTTTCCTCCTAATGTCAACAGAATATCGGTTATCCCCGTTTGCTCTTTGATCCACACCGCTCTCTTCCTTTCTCTTAACGTTAGGGCTAACATTTTTCGTCCCATCGCTCTATGTGCGGTCCTTAACTTGTTCTTGAGATTCTTTGTTGACTTTGAAGTTTCTGCCCCATGTGTTAGCCCCAGTAGAATAGAATGATTTTACACTTTCCTTTGTTAGTGACAGCCAATTCTGTAAAAGTGGCTTAATTACATGGAGTGTATTTAATGGTTGTTCACCCCGCGAGTGTTGCCATTAGCGCCTCGGGTTTCTGCATAGAAATTGCTTGAGGTCTGTGGCTAGAACAGTTATGGACCTATTGGCAGCTTTCGTTGCTATGGGTGTTATCATTTCATCTGAAAGCATGTTTCCCTCGATACACCTGTGCCTAGTGACCCAGCATAATATTACGATATCATCTAGAGATGCTCAAGAGACGAGCCGCCGAGAGAAAGACGATGAAGTGTGTCGGGGCTTTTGGCGCGAGCAAGGTGTCGGCCTGGCGGTTTGGTTCCAATGTAAATATATTGTAAATAGCCTCTTTCATGTGTGTCTTTGCACACGTAACATTCTGGTGGAGGTGCTGGGTAATTACAACCTGTTATATGCATAAGTAACAGCAGTGAATAGAGGTCGTTCATTACAAGACGCTTTATGTTTATGTAGCCATCATAAAGCTTTCATGACTTTTCACGAATCTGAATATAATGGCTTTTTTGGAGCTTTCCCTTCGTGAAATGTTTAACAGTCAACAGTACGGCATACAGATACCGGTTTCGGGGTGCAGAACGTCGGATTCTGAACAAGATGGACCGAGAGCTGCGTAAGAGACGCCGTCATGTAACTCTGATGCATGTGTGTAAATTTATCGGCCGGTGTACTTCGACTAAAGTGCTAGAAAGGGCATTTGTATGTGCACGTCCTGAGCGTGTTTGGTAACTTGAACAAATGATATGTCAAACTCAACGAGCTGCGATTGCCACGGTGGTAAGAGCTTCGCTGAAGCCATTAGCCAGTTTTTATAGAATGCAGCACCAATTTCTCAAGGAGGTTTCTTACACGCAGTGAAAAGGGCTCGCTTACTGTAGGTCGGGTATGAAAGAGGGTAGTACTGGTCATATTTTTTACGGTTGAAGAGGATGGTCGTTCGTTGTTTGAAGGTACCTTATAATAATATAAGAAACTGGAGTATGACCTCTGCAGAAGGACTAACCACTCATTTGATTCTGTGTAGTATGACGTCTCGGTTGGGACGACGTTTATTAGGTCCGGGAGTTCGTCAGCGAACCAGCGCAGCACATACTCGATGATGATGATGACAGATACAGGCGACGAACAGGGTAGGCAGAAGTGTGAGTATGATGATGATATTATACAGATCAGGAAGATGTGCGTAATAAATACCCACACTATTCATCAATTTCCCAACCCCGTGAAAGCGGCCATCTTGGCCTCTCGTCAAGGTGTCGAGGCACGCCACGTGAAGAGCTTCATGCGGGAGACGTGGACAACCTCGGTATTGCGGCAACATCAAGAGAACTCACGCGATAGTTGACAGGAGAATTCTGTTCAAGGACTATGTACGGCCCGATTAACCGTAGCTGCCATTTTTCGGACAAACCAGGGGTGCGAACAGGAGTCAGGACAGCACCTCGCCCCAGGTCGAAAAGATGCAACGCGATGGCATTCGTCGTTAAGAGTTTTCCGGTCTTGTTGTCTGTCCTCTACATTGGCGACAGTGGTCGAGTCGGAAAACATACTCTTCGCACGATGAAGGAGCTGAATTTGCCTTGGAGGTGAAGAATGAAACGTCCAGAAAGAAAGTAGGGGAGCGTTCATAAACGAGGTAAAACGACGAGTAGCCAGTTGTGTCCTGCACGGCCGCATTATAGGTGAAAGTGACGAATGGTAAAAGCATCCCAGTTTTTGCAGTGTGGTAGAATATAAACGGCGATATGTCGGCAAGTGTGCGATGAAACCGCTCAGTCAGACCATTAGCCTGAGGGTGATAGGTAGAAGCTGTCTTGTGGGTGGTGCCGGAGGCTCGAAGAACTTCTTTTAGCAGTTGTGAACGGAACGCCTTCCCACGATAACTGAGCAGTACACGAGGAGCACCAAGACAGAATTATGGCTTGAAGAACGATGTGAGCCACTGCGGAAGCAGAGCCAGTAAGCACAGAAGCAGTCTCAGCGTAGCGCGTCAGATGGTCTGCGGCCGTCACTATCCATCGACTGCCAGCACTAGTGACCGGAAAGGGCCCGTAAAGGTCGACACCAACAACCTAGAATGGGGCTGTGGGGCACAGAATGGGCTGTAATTGTCCCACAGGAGCAGCTGTTGGAAGTTGGCGACGCTGGCAGGGAAAGCAGGAACCGACGTAACTCTCGACGCTTGTAGAAAGGCCAGGCCAATAGAAACGACTTAGAATGCGGTCATAGGTTTAGGAACCCAAGGTTGCCAGCTGTCAAATCATCATGATAGGAGTTGAGGAGACGAAGTCGAAGAGAGCGGGGTAGAACTTGCATCCAGCGTTGCCCGTCAGGATGGTAAATGCGGCTACCACGCCATCGTTCAGCATAAAGTGCGTGCGTTGGCGATGGATGCGCGCGTTAGGCGGACGACAAGCCCCACATAGGTGAGCTATGAAGTACGGGTCAGCCAGCTGACGAGAGGCGAGTGGCCGATCGTCGTGTAAAGGCAGATAGTAAATTGTGGCCACTGGCCAGGGAGGAAACCGTAGCGGTGTCGGTCGAACTGGTGACGTGCGAAGCGATTGCAGAGGCGTCGACTGGGGCCGCAGGAAGCGGGCAGCGAGAAAGAGCGTCGGCGCCTTGTTGTTTTGTGCCAGACTTGGAAATTATTTCGTAGTCATATTCTTGGAGGCGTAAGATTCAGCGGCCCAGACATCCAGACAAGTTCTCGAGGGTGGAAAGTAAGCATAAGGCGTAGTGATTCGTAACGATTGTCAAATGACGGTTGTGGAGATAAGGGCGAAACTTCTGTATCTGCCAAACAACAGCCAGGCACTCTTGCTCAGTGATCCTATAGTTCTTTCCGGAAGTGGTCAGTCCACGGCTGGTGTATGCAACGACTCTCTCTCTCGCGAAGAGTTGTCGCGTTGCCGAAGAACAGCACCTATACCGCGGCAGCTTGCGTCTGTGTGTAAGAAAGTCGGTGCAGCCTCATCAAAATAGCAAAGGACAGGCGCACACGTGAGGGCGTGCTTGGAGCGTGCAAACGTCAATTCGCATTCCTGGGACCACAGGAAGGGTACACCGGAAGCTAGTAGCTTGTGTGATGAAGCTGCGTTGGAAGCAAAGTTCTCTATATAACGACGGAAATAAGAGGCGAGGCTATGGAAACTGCGCAAGTCTTTGGGCCTGTCAGGACGAGGAAAGTGAAGCACTGCAGCAGTCTTGTCAGGATGCGGCTGAATGCCGGCCCTGCTCACGACATGACGCAGTATCTTAATGGCTTTGCTGGCGAAACGGCATTTCTTGGTGTTCAGCTGAAGACCACCGCGGGCGAGGCACGTATACTTCTTCCAAGCGTTGCAGGTGCTGAGGAAATGTGGATGAAAAAATTACAATGTCGTCCAGGTAGCAAAGGCAAGTCTGTCATTTCAGGCCCCGCAGCATGGTGTTAATCATTCGCTCAAAAGTCGCGGGTGCGTTGCAGAGCCCGAAAGGCATTACGTTAAACTCGTAAAGACCATCGAGGGTTGCGAACGCCGTTTTTTCGTTATCGTCTTCGTGCATGTGAATTTGCCAATAGCCGGAATGCAGATCTAGTTTTGAAAAGTATTCTGCGCCTTGGAGGGAATCAAGGGCGTCGACAATGCGTGGCATAGAGTATCTTTTCGAGTTACCTTATTGAGCGCCCGGTAATCGACGCAAAAGCGCACGGAACTATCTTTATTGTGGACCGAATCAACAGGAGACGACCAAGAACTAGCCGAGGGGCGAATTACCTTGCGTTTCAGCATGTCGGTGACGTTGTCTTCGCTGATTTTCCGCCCAGCCTGAGACACACGGTATGGGCGGCGCCGCACGATAGATGTGTCGTCTGTCAAAATTAGATGCTCTGCAAACGGTTGTTTGGCCCAAGGTCGATGAATAGACATCGAAAGAATTTGCGTGTCTTTTCAACAAATCAAGCAGCTGTTGAGTCTGCGCAGGTGTCAAGTCAGTGACTGCTGTATGAGCGGCGGGCGAAGAAGAGTCACCAGGAGAAGGTTGCTCAGAAAAGACTGGTCTAAGTCGCAAGACGCACACAGGCTCCAGATCGGAGATGCATGCAACGTTTGTACCTTGCGGAAGTAGGATTTTTTCTGGTTTTTCGTTCGTGGTAGTGACCAGTGCAGATCCGTGGTGGAATCGAACAACTCCTGATGTAAATGCTATACCTTTACTAAGGCAATGGGAAAAAGGGATCACCAAGACGTCACCATGGTCAATGTCGTTGGATAGGAGGGTAAGAACTTGGTTTCGTCCTGGGATTAGTTCCGTATCTTCAGCAGCGGTCAGGTGAAATGGCTTGTCGGTTTCTTCGCCAAGCACGTGTTCGGTGTCGGTAAGGTGTACCAGACGCAGCTCAGAAAAATAGCGGCAGACGCAGAAGATAGAAAATATCATCCCAAAAATCAGTTGTTGAGAGCACGGGTATAGCACAGCAAACTGTATGTGATGGAGAATGTCATCGATAAGTACGCGCGCAGTACAGAAGGCAGAAGGTGGAATAGTGTTCCTTTCGGTTGCAACCAGCGTGGGACCATCGTAAGGCGTCATAACTTTCTTTGGGCGGGAACACAAATGAGTATTCATCATCCACCAAAACATCAACGGGCAACGCCTTGACGTACACTTCGGCCTGTCTCACTTACCTCTACCGTTCGCCGGGAAAACTAAGCGATGCAGTTTCCAGAGTAAAAACTGCATACACAAATAAGACTAAAATTCCCTCAGCACGTCCATCCAATACGATTTCTGTGTGTCATCAATAAATACACGCGCAGTACAGAAAGCAGAAGGTGGAATAGTGTTCCTTTCGGTTGCAACCAGCGTGGCACCATCGTAAGGCATCATAACTTTCTTTGGACGGGAACACAAATGAGTATTCATAAGAGAAAAAGCCGCACCGGTATCCACCAAAGCATCAACGGGCAGCCCCTTGACGTACACAGAAATCGTATTGGATAGACGTGCTGAGGGAATCTTAGTATTATTTGTGTATCCAGTTTTTACTCCGGAAACTGCATCGCTTAGTTTTCTTGGCGAACGGTAGAGGTAAGTGAGGCAGGCCGAAGTGGTGACGATGAGCGGCGCAAGGGCTATGGTGAACGGCGTCTGGCTGAACGGTAAGCGCCTCGTGTTTCAGGTGATGTACACGGAAACGGAGACTGCTACGGAGGTGAAGAGTAACGCCGCCCTTGGTAAGAGGTCCCACTATAAATATCGCGCTCACACATATCGTAGCCCCGGCGCTCGTCTTGCTGGCGCTTGCGACCAAACGTGATGTGTGGCCACAATAGCCACAATAATAGCACGTAGGACGAGGCGGACGCCAAGGTGGGTAGCAGAGGGTGTTTGATGTACCGGGTGACGGTGAGGCCATATGGGCAGCTGAAGGCTTTGGCCGCGTTGACGGGAACTTAACCGTGAGCGCAGTAGCAACCGACGCGTAAGTTGGTAGCGGCAACGGATAGGTGACGTTGCCAAAAGGCTAGGCAGCAACTTGCGCGTATGTCGGTAGTGCGGCAGTCGGTAGCGCGTGAGGAGCAGTCGCAGTGCAGGTCAAGGACGCCAGTTCTTTCCTGATAACCTCACGTAATGACGCACCAATAGGCTGGCTGTGACACGTCCAAGGCGAGTGAAAGCCCATTGATTGCAATTGTTCACGTATGAGAGTGCGTATCAGCGTACGTAGATCTTGATCCACCGTACGTAGAATGGGTTTCGTCAATGTCGGGCTGTAGGCGGACAGACTCGAGCTCATCGAGGCGCTGAGAAGTGGTGACCACGTCAGCGACTGTAGCCGGATTCTTCGTGGCGAGGGCATTGAAGGCGAGAGTCCCAATGCCTCTGGGAATGTGGCGTACGCTGTCCGGCTCCGAAATTGAAGAATTCACACGTCGGCAGAGTGCAAGGACGTCCTCGATGTACGAGGGGTACGACTCGCCTAGGTGTTGTTTGCGAGCATCGAGGCTTTTCTTGACGATAGTGGGCTTAACGGCCGGTGTGTCGAAGACTTCGCGAAGCTGGTGCTTGAAGCAAGTCCCGTCGGTCAAGTCAATCTCATGGTTAAAGAACCACGTCTTCTCCACATCAGATAGATAAAAGGAGACATGGTGGATTTTGAGAAGATCATCCCACCGATTTGCGGAACTAACTTCTTCATAATCGCCCAGCCAGTGTTACACATCTTCTCCGCGAAGACGAGCGAAGAGATGAGGGTCACGGTGGTGGCTGTTTAAGATAACGGAAGGTGTGACTTGCGATGGCGGAATTGTGGCAGTAGCGGCGTCAGGTTGCACGTCCTGCGACATGTTGGCTTACAGTGGGCGCAAGCGGCGACCTGAGCGAAGCTCCAGGGGCTAGAGTGGACGGGCAGAGGACGTAGGATCGAACAGTCACCTCCACCACGTATGACGTCTCGACTGGGACGACGTTTACTAGGTCTAGGAGCACGTCAGCGAACCTGCGCCGCACATACTCGATGATGATGATCACAGATACATGCGAAAAAGATAGGCAATATTATGAGGATGATTATAATATACAGATGAGGAATATGCGCGTAATAAACACCCACAGTAGATATATTCTATAGACTTTGTCTTGAAAGCACCGGTTGACCGGTGGATACCTCTTAAATGGTGAATTTAGGTTGCTTGGAATAGCAGAATAACAGGCTATGGCCCCGTAGTCTAAGCGTATGCGTATAAGAATTATGTGTCGATTCATGAGGTGCGTCTTTTCACGACCCCATCTTGTGTGGAACTAAATATTAAGGACGTTCATTGTTCGTAGGCATTTGTACTTGTATCTTAAGTGTGCAATAAAGCTTCGTTTTGTGTGCAAAAATGCCTGAAAATGTGTATTTATTCCTCACAGGCAACTGTTGTCCATGCAGCTCAATATCAAGGTTTGGGAGCAGGCCTTTCTTTCTTGAGAAAAAGACGCAAGAGCTTATAAGGGGTATTAACCTGAATTCTTCTTTTAGGAGTTTTACGTGCCAAGACCAGTTCTGATTATGAGCCACGCCGTAGTGGAGGGCTCCGGAATAATTTTGGCTACCCGGAATCTTTAACGTGCACTACAACGCAAGCACACGGGCGTTTTTGTATTTCGCCTCCATCGAAATGCGGCCGCCGCGACCGGGACTCAGCAGCGCAACGCTTTAGCTAACTGAACCACCACGGCTGGTAACCTGAATTTATTCTCTATCGCTCATTTTCACACATTGTTGAGGCCAAATTGAACCTCTGGCTGCAGTTTTTGACTGCAGTTTACAGAATTTAAATCCGCTCGGCACGTCATCAACGTATGCAGAATGAAACATACTTCGCGAACGGCACGTTTGTACGCACGAAGAAGAATGTGGAAGAGAAGGAAAAGGAGTACTTTGATTTTGGTCTGACGTCCTCACTCCATCCAGTGCTTTAGCGTCAAGCCTTCTAAATAAATGCCTCCCGCCTTGTAGCATTTGTGGGGGATGTGCTGGGTACCACGCCCGACCACGGAACCCTGCCCTCCAAGTCTCCGCCGCCCTCATCGCCTTGCTGGCAGTCCGCCATCGCCACCTGACGTGTCTACCGATGCAGGCGCTTCGACGTCCTCGCCTCTTGATCCTTACCAGCTCCTAAAGAGGAAAAGCTGGGGACAAGGTCGATGAATCACTTACACATTCGGAAAGGGTGACCAAGAGCAACAAATCGGACTCGAAGGCACACCTTACAAATGTGCTCTCGTTAACTGATACCGCACTCGTCTGGTACGAGAATCACGAGGACAGCATGATAACCTGGAATACTTCCGTTGAAGTAAATCAAAAGCTGTTCCAGTGAAGAACTGCCAAGAAAAAGCGTGCCGAGCTGACCAACGCCCAAAGGGCTCAACTTGTTCGTGAGATTTGCACAGCATATATTGAGGAGATCCTGAGGTTGTGTGAGCAAGTGAACTCACGTATATCGGAAGAAGACAAACTCGGCCATTTGTTTAAGGGGATTGCCGAGAACCTCTATAATTTCCTTATCAGCGAGGATAATTTTAACTCGGATTATTACGTCATACGACATTGCTGCACCTTCGAAACCTTCAAGATGGGCCGAATAACGACCAAGTTCGGTCGGTTGGATAACGTAACGACAGTGGTAAGCGTTCACGTGAGCCCCTCATCGGCCCTAGCCTCGACGATACGCCAAATCATTCGTGAAGCCCGCTGCTCCAACGCGAAGGAGTTCATTCATTCACACCACGTTTCTCGGGTACCGGCTCGTCACAGGACGCCTCATTCTCACGTCCCACTTCTACCTGGCAATCGGTGAACACCCCTTCTACCTGGCAATTGGTGACCAGCCCTTTCCTCCTCCCACCTGCCAATATCGACGACCCTCAAGTTGTTTTAATACTGAGACCAATGTCGCTTACATGCTTACATGCCTTGTATTACATGCATTTCTACTTGGAAGAGCCGCGGGCGACCTCCGCCTTCCCCTGTGTCTTATTGATGTGGAGCACCAGGTCCCATCGCGCGGTTCTGCGGACGGCAACAGTCATCTCACTCCGAGCGACCAGCTGTGCCCCCTCGGTGCTATGACGGACCCCTGGGTGCTCGGTTGCCGACCTACGTCTTGTCGGGCAATAAAGCTTCAACAATGCCTCAGTGGCCTCCGATGGGAGTATGACACCGCCACCGGCACCCCGGGCACGCCGTTCCCCATCGCCACGGCGGCAATCACCGCCGCCGCTGCGGGGAAACTAACCAGCGCAGCCGATGGGGGTGAGGTCGCTGGAAAGTTGTTGTCAACAGACACACCTCCTCCCGTTTTTCTGTTCAATTGCAATGATAGACATGGGTGAAAGTATATCAGTAATGAGTCTGGTCTACATGAGAGCTCTAAACCACAAAATGAGGTTTTGGTGGGATCAAGCAGGAAAATTCTTTGGAGTGTATATCGAATCGTTGCTTTCTGTTCGTGTGTACTGTTTACTTATCTTTAGGCGGTCGACTTTTTACTACTGAATTTGTAATTATTTCACGGTGCAGGCACGACGTAATTTTAGCCATTGACTTTTTGAAGCAGTGTAGTGCTACAGTTGACTGTCGAACTGAGCAGTTGTCAGTACGCGGCAACATTCCATCCGCACTCCTGGAGGACAGCAGCCTCTGCTACGAAAATGTCGTTTTTGTCTTTGGAGATACCACCATGCCAGCCTTGTGAGATGTCTGCGTTCCAGTCACTTGGGTAAGCACTACACACGCTATGTTTGATGCCATTGTGGAACCCATTCGTTTGGCCTGTGGAAAAAAAAAAACATCGTGATCCCGCACTGCATAGTGCCAGTGGAGCATGGGCACGCTGATTTGTGAACTCTGAATTAGTCCACGGAGCCTGCGATACTTCCTGACGGCTTGAAACTCGTCACCTTCCGAGAAGACGCGCCCTTCCCTGACAGATGCAGACGCGCCAGGCAAGGCGGTAAACCTTAGATCTGCGGACTCCCCTGTTGTTCACATGGTCAGCAAGTCAATCTATATCAGTGAGCGCCGTGCCTTGGTTGATGTTCTATCAAGACACATACTTGTGTTTGACTTTTGCAAAAGGACAAAGCGCCTTCGATCCCTGCGTCTCGCACACGCCACAGGATCAACACAGGTACGGCGCATCCGATAAGACTTACCGATAAATCCCCACCAAAACGCAAGTTAATCGATGACCAAGTTCGCGAAATGCTTCAAAAGGGAACAATTCAGGAGTCATGCACTCCTTGGGCAGATCCTGTGATACTCGTCAAAAAGAAAGACGACAGGTGGACATCTTGCGTCGACTATCGAGGCGTAAATGGGGTCACTGAAAAGGACGTCAATCCCCTTCCACGGATTAACGAGGCCATTGACTGCCTCCGAATATTCAGCCTCGTACTTTTCTTCAGTTGACTTGCGCTCAGCATATTATGCATGTAATCGTGGTGCAACGATCCCAATGTATGATTTCATATTCCACCGAAAGGCGCAGATGACGCTCATAGGAGGGCGACTTGGATAAGGAACTTCCGCGTCGAAAAAAGGTGACTGGCACTATATTGATTTGTTCACTTCCCAAGTGAAACACTTCAATTGGGACGATTTCATTATTTCCGGCGAGTAGATCATTGCTTTCTTTTTGAGCATTTTAAATATCTTGCTGGCGTTCCCAATGGCGGAGTGTACTTTGTTCAGACAGGCACTTTAATAAAATAGTGATGCATGCGTAAGCTTCATTCGTGCCTGTTCGTTTATTGTTTTCTGCCCCAGCATTGATGCTGCTAATGATTTAAGCTGCAGGAATATTCTCGCTAATATACTTTGTCTGCAGGCCCGGTAGCAGGAATGATAACTACCTCGGAAGGTCTGAAGTTGATCATGACACATGTTATGCTGGGAAGTGACATATTGTTTCCATAGCATGCTCTAGTTTAGTGGTACAAGCAGAAGATGCTGTTTTCTCGTTCAATGTGGTGAGTTGTCGGGTTATTTGCTCCCGAGAAATTCAGAAGCAACTGCAAACAACGCCCGTTCCAGTTTTGGAGCGTTAGACCCGCGCAGAGCGCCACTATAGTTTGCTTTGCGACACTGTCTAGGCAGATAAATTTAGTTAAAAGTGGTTCAATTCGTTTCCAAGTCATGCATTTATGCTAAAACAACTGACGTTGCCAAAATAAAACCCTCACTAAATTTTGGAAACCCGTTGGAAAAAGCTCAACTTCGTCCGATTGGTTCTTATTCACTTCTCAAGTTTCACCATGTTTGAGAATTTCTACGGGCGGGAAGAGCGCTGAATTCCTAAGCCTGGGCCCTACCTCGAACAATGCGTACTGCGACCACGAATAAGTGCCAGTCATCGGACGCAGACGACCTCATCACACGTATCAATTAGCTATACAAATAAGGTGAACCGTGACTCACAAACGGAACCCTGATTTGTTTTTATAACAAGACTCACCTACACTGACCATGTAGCTCTACAGTTTTTAGCTTCGTTCTGTGAGTGCAGACTATCCTTATTTGGCTTCTGAAGGCACGACTGACGTTACTGCCTATATATTGTGAAATGTTATATGTGACGCACTACAACACGAGTCGCCGTGCGGAGTTGCCTTTGAAGGTCGAAAACAGTCAAGTATCGTACCTGTAGCAGTGCAACAACTCCACGAACAAGCGATTGCACCTTTCAGGGAGGCGCGCTACGCACATACACTTCCTTTTTGTGCGCAGCTCTTAGGCGCCCGTTCTTAGGTTGAGAGTCGCCGTCCCTCAGCGTAACCGCCCGAACTCGCTCGTGCCACTGCTCGCGCGTTCGTCGTCGTCTTCTTCGACAGTTGGCACCGATGCCGCTCATCATGCCAGCGTTCCCATAGTGCCCCTCTATCTGCGAAGGCGCTGACGGCACTAGCCCACTGCCGGTTGGTGCGGTGATTTCGCTCTGAAATTCTTTGTCTCAATATATCACGAAATGAAAAACCGTATACAGCAGCGCTCACATTTTGCATTAGGGAGTATCGTAATCGCCGGACTTTTTTTTTAAGCACTGGCTCACTTGCAAGGCTCTTTCTCTTTAAAAAAACATAGGATGCGGCTCGCTGAGCAGGCTGGACGTTTGCACGCACAGCGCAACTATTTCCGCGATTTCGTAGCTGAAATCCTTGATACCGATCTAAATAAGGTGATCGGCAGCAAGGACCCTTTCGGCTTCCACAAAGCACCTCTATTCGACGGCACAAAAGAGAAACTTCACCACAGCAACAAGCGAAAGAGCCGGCGTGAACCTGGATGTTGTAGCCATCTTTGTTTATATGGACAGTGTTGCCAGCACAAGTAGCGGATTTTGCAGTTGCCAATTACATACATTGCTTTATTTTCTGCTATTGTATCAGGCTTCTGGAATGTTTCTGAGTAGTTTGCTAAACTGCACACCTGCTGGAAAGGTTCAAAAGCGTTAGACTTGTCTTCATGACTCTTGCGTTGATCGTGGATTAAAGACAAACTGTAAGATGTCCTACTTGTTTATTTCCGTAGCCTGTTCCATGGAGATGTTTTAGGTGGTTGTTCACCTTCACTTTAAGAGTAGCTGTTTGTAAATGGAACACAGCATGGAAAAACTCAAAATGTGGTGACGCCGATGCATATATTTTGGAAGTCACGACAGAAAATAATGTTGCTGAAGAGTACGGCGTTATGTGCACTGCGAATGAGAACTTGCTCTTGAGAAGATAGCGCTGCCCAGCGTCTGCTGCTTTCAGAGTAAAGTGAATTCAGAGCCAGAGAAATCACTGAAGTCACCCTTTTCTTTTTGCAAGCTAATCACCAAGATACTCTAAGAAAGTTGCTCATTCAGAACTTGCAGAATTACAATGTTTTAATACGATAGCAATTACATGGACACTCCAACCGCATTTCTGCCGGGGTCGTGGTAGTGGATCTCGGTGTGAGGTTCCGCATAAAGTCCAGGCCCGGTAACATCGTCATCACACGCCCTACGCTGTATGTGCGAGTGAAAGCTTGCGAGGGTCAGCCGATGATTGCGGCTAAATTTTGCAGGCGCGAAGCAGAAAGGCGTGCTTATGTCGCGCGCGAGGCGCGGGGGTGGGGGGTGGGGGTATTGACTCCGGCGGCGGCGGCACCGGCGTCGTATCTTGAAAGCGATCTGCACCCCTGAAAATGTGCGCATCCGCGTGGGCCTCATGTTCAAAGCGATCTGCGATGCGCACAAAGTTCGCGCCCGCGCGGCCTCATCGTCAAAGCGGTCTCCGATGTCGACAAGGTTAGCCGAGTGCCGGTAGCTTCGCATGCGCTGTGCTTTCGACGTTAAGTTCGCGTTGAAACGACAAACAACATGAAGGTCAATTCGCTCACGGATGCTGCCGCGCCTCGTCAAAGCTAACCTCCATAGAGCGAAAAAGCGATGAACTTTCGGCGGTGGCCGCTCGACGACGGCCGCCCGCCACCCGACGTAAAAAAAATAGACTGTTCGCCGCCGATCCACTCTCTCCAGATTTTCGCCGCCCAGCGAACTGCCGCCACCGGAAGTCGTCGCGCGCGGCGGAGAACGTGGACCAAGCGGAGCACAGCGCAGAGGTTGACTTCCGTCGGTCGCCCGTCGACGGGAGTTTTGATTGTTGACTCTTGGCTACTGTTCGGCTATTTCCTACCTTCGTTTCAAATACTTCTTTTCCAGCACTGTTTCACCTCCTTGGTGGTTGTTCTGCCTCAATGTTCTAGTGAATAATATGTGGTCACTGCTTGTTTTGTGTACTCTGTGTAGTTAAAGGTTTCGCTTCCAGATGATGCTCTGCCCATGCATACCCGCAACATGATGCCTTGCGTACCGCCGTGTTTTGGAAAGACGTTTGATTGAAGTTTGCAGGGTGTAGTTCACTGGCACATCCTAGAAAAATGCGATCTAAAGCATCGCGTAGGTGCGGCATATGAGCGGCTTGCTACTTTAAGAGACAAACGAGCCTTCTCGCAAGCCACGTACATAAAACATGGCGGCGGTCCCCACTGCCCGCTTCGAATTGAATTTGGCATGGCTTTTGTAGAATTGGCTTCATTCGTAGCAAATCACTGCGTAAACGGCTTTCGCTTAGTCTCAGGCCGCTTCGACGAGAGCGTATTATGAATGACCTTGTGGAATTTTCCAAATCGCTTCTCGTTTCGAACGTCACGAAGCCTAACGAGGGAAATCATGATGATGATGATGATGGTGATTCATTGGCATCCACTTTGAAACGGGGCGGCGACAAATAGTCACCTAGCCTGCTTGATTTAATCAGGTATACTATACATGTTCCTTATCTAGCATTATAGGTAGCATCGCTACCTATAATTTTAAGAGATCAGGCCATATAAATCTTTTCCCTGCTTTTTTTTCCACCACTACTCTAATCGTCTCTTGCTTATCTCTACGGCTGTTCTGTTGATGTGGAAGCGCTTCTGGGAGTTGCACGTTACCTACGGTTCTCGTGGGTGGATCCCGTCGCATGCCAGTAGGATGTTCTGAGTGGTCTCTGGTTCTTCACTACAGCATACACATGCCTCATCTAGTTCCGAATATTTTCACCGGTATCTTTTCGTCCTTAGGCTACCGGCTCGAGCCTCAAATAGCAAGGCACTGCCCTTTGCGGTATCGTACAGATTTTCCCTACTAATTTCTTTCTTCTCCTTCTTGTAAATCTCCATTGTCCTTTTTGTTTCCATTCTTTGCATCCAATTCACGGTCTCTATTTCTCTCACTTTCTTTCTGATGACTCCTGGTTGTCTATTTGCAGTTTCGATTATCCTGTACTTGGTTGCCAACTTCCTTGACCTCTTAATCCATTCTGTGTCCACTCTTTTCATGTAGAGATACTTGTGAACTTTAGCCGCCCATTTATTTTCATCCATGTTCCTGAGCTTTTCTTCCAAACTAATTTTGCTCTGTGCTTCTCTGACTTCAAAAGTAGCCCAACCCATGTCACCCTGCACTGCCTCATTTGTGGTATTACCGTCGGCTCCCAAAGCCAACCGGCTTACTGATCTTTGGTTAACTTCCAAACCCGACAACATATCCGATTTTAAGCATAGAATGACATTTGCGAATGTTAGCACTGGCACCATTACTCATTTCCAGATTCCACGCACCACCTCATACTTATTGTGGCCCCACAGTGCTCTGTGTTTCATTATTGCTGCATTCCGCTTCCTCTTTATATTCAGGTTATCTTAGTGGTTGCTTGAGTAATTCCCTCCTTCGTTTATGTGTACGCCGAGGTACTTATATTGCTTCACGATGTGTACTACTTGCTGTTAAATTGACACCACGAAGTTACTCGTCTCTTCATTAAAGACCATAATTCCTGATTTCTCTGTGCTAAACTTAAGGCCTAGATTTGTCGCGACATTGCCACAGATATTCAGAGCCTTCGCAAACTGATGATTTATATTCGAGATATATTCGATACAATTTAACCATGATATGATGATGATGATGATGATTTATTGGCATCGCCTTTCAAACGGGGCGGCGACAAATAGTCACCTAGCCTGCTTGATTTAATCAGGTATACAATACATGTTCTTTATCTAGCATTTTTGTATACCGCTCATTATTTGTCTTTTTCAAAAATTTACCTTGTACCGCTGCCTAAGATTTTAAGAGATCAGGCCGTATCCATCTTTTCCCTGCTTTTACTCCACCAGTACTCTAATCGTCTCGTGCTGATCTCTACGGCTGATCTGTTTATGTTTCCTTCCATTTTAAACCCAAGCGCTTCTGGGAGTTGCACGTTACCTACGGTTCTCGCTGGGTGGATCCCGTCGCATTCCATTAGGATGTACTGAGTGGTCTCTGGATCTTTACTGCAGCATACACATGTCTCATCTAGTTCCGAATATTTGTTTCGATATGTTTTCGTGCTTAGGCAACCGGCTCAAGCCCCAAATAGCAAGGCACTGCCCTTTGTGTTATCGTACAGATTTTCCCTTCTAATTTCTTTCTTCTCATTCTTGTAAATCTCCATTGTCCTTTTTGTTTCCATTCTTTGCATCCAATTCACGGTCTCTATTTCTCTCACTTTCTTTCTGATGACTCCTGGTTGTCTATTTACAGCTTCGAGATATGTCAGCGCCACCTATCGGTGAAGTCGAGAGATAGGCATGACGATGGCACATGGCCTCTGAGATGGGAAGATCTCGCAGGCCAACCAAACCTGCAATAAACGTGCGCTGCTTAGCGTACGCTATAGTGTAGCGTATAGCGTACGCTATACAAAACTGTCTAATAGCTGTCCGTGTTTCCTCGATGGCAGGGCAGGCTGGAAGGCGGAACCTGACGGGAGAAAAACTCAACTGGGCGCGAGCGGAGAGAGCCGTAAACAAACACAGGGTGACAGACGGGTGATAAGTATCGGCGAAATATCGACGTGCCGCATATTCACAAAAAAAGTTAGTCTAAATAAATTGCGGATGACAGCGAATACTTATTGTACGCACTTTTTCAAGTCAGGTGCCTTATTTTACATGTAAAAACATTGATTTAGGCGCTGTTTTTTTCCTTTTGCTTTCATTTGCCAACGTCGCTTTTGTAGCCTATCTCGTCTGGCCACAATGGCTCCTAGCGGGCTGCGTCGACCGCATGGTCGGCGGCGTTTGCCGGCTCTTGGTTGCGTGGAGTGTGGTGTGACGAGTTCGCAACGGCGCTTCGCGCTGGATTTTTCGTCACGTGAAATTCGTCGCGCAAGTTCGCTGCATGGAGGTTGGCCTTCACTCCAGTGGTTTGACAGCGTGCTTCCGCAGACATCGAGCGAGATGTGTTCATGTTTACCTGTGCACGCATTCCACCGTGCTTGTTAATTTAGTGAGTTAGCGAATGTTTACAAGTTAATACGGCTGGTAAAACTACTATCCTTAGTTCGTATAGTTGTCCACTAATTTGCTATCGCAATCGATGTTTCGCCTTTTATGCGAAATTGCGAGGTTTTTTTTTTTTTTTTTTGAAACCAGGCGATGTTCAGATTATTTCCTTCACTCTATGTGCCTGATGTTTCAAAGTATAGCATATTGACTACTGTTTGCAAGCAAGCATTCGATAAAAAGAAACAGAGATTTTGTCTCCTTGTGTTGACTGACTCATGAACAGGTACAAAAGAACTGCATGCTGCTTACCGGAAACCCCGTTCCCAGTCTAAAGAAGACGTTGAACATTCTCTTAGACCACCTGACCAACGACGGGACAAAAACATGATCCAGCTCTCCGTACATTAGTGGCAGCCGGATGACGATGGTATGCAGCCGACGTAGCCCTGAGAAGATAACAAGCACAGTCTTGATCATGCTACCTAAATTCTTCATCACTAGTTAATGTTACATCCACTAGCTGCGAATTGACTCTACCAGTGATCTCCAGTTGCACCGACCTTGCATCAGCTTGTTCAATTCTATGCCTGGCAATTTCTTACAATTGCATCCATTCGCTCGTGTTCTTTGTTTATATAGGCTCTGTGTTTCTTATATCCTGATATTGTTCTCATTTATCAGTGAGGTAAGCAATGTCACGTCCTATAGCGTTTATAAAGCTGCCTAGTGAAAATAACGACTACTTTATCAAAATAACATCCCAGACCCCTATCGAACCTTTATACTCTACCTTCCTCGACTGCTTTTCATACTCTTGGCACCGGCTATGTTACTCTAGTAGAACGCCGGCTATTGCTTTTGACACAATTAACGACCCACCCAACCCTTCTCCTTCCTGTCATTCTTAACTAGAATATCAGCGACACCCGTTCGCTCACTCACTCAGAACGCCGTCTTGCTTTCTCTTAAAGTCACGCCAATTTTCCTTTTCATTGCTCGTTGCATCGTCGCTATTTTCACAACCTTGTTTATTCGAGTTTCTGCCCTAGGTTTCAGTACTGGCAGAATGCAGTGATTGCACACTTCTCTTCAAGAATACAATTTAACCAGCCAGTCATTAGTGGACAACGTTTACCGCAAGCAATCCAACCCTCTTTTATTCTTCTGAAGGTTTTTTCCTAGTTACAAGGGTCCCATGTGGCTAATCAGCCTAGATAAACGTACTCTAACAAAGACTCTAAAGGTTGACTGCCAATCATGAATTCTCTTTCTCTTGCTAGGCCATTGAACATTAATTACTTTCTGCACAATCATGTTAAGACCTACTCTGACACACTTTTCATTCTTTGCCTCGAACTGAACATTATTATTGCCTGAATGCTATCCTTCAGACCTACACTTACAATTTGTGGGCTAAGGCCCTCAGTCATTCGTGTTGCAAATCATCTTCCGGTTTTGCTGAACCGCAAAATGGCATCTCCCAAGCGCCGGTCCCTCAGGTGTTCCCCATTGACCATCACGCCTAGACTTTGGACCCAGGCTATCCATCCAGGACTCCATGAAGCTCCTCAAACATGAGATCATTGACGCAGACACGAGAGACGCGAAAATAATCCTAGGGCTAGACCTCGAAAAGGCCTTCGATAATTTATCACATGACTACATACTCGACACGATCTCTAACCTCGACCTCGGCAGTAGACTCTACGCTTATACAAAATCGTTCGTGAGCGACAGAACGGCCGCCCTCCGTCAAGGAGAAATCAAGTCCCAGAAATACAAACTGGGCAGCAAGGGCACCCCGCAAGACTCTGTCATCTCTCCGACGTTTTTTAACCTTGCGTTAGCCGGTCTAGGCAAGAAACTGGATCAAATGCAGAACGGTAAGTACACCATATACGCAGATGACGTAACGCTCTGGATCCCCGGAGGTAGCCTGGGATCAATTGAGAATGCTCTACAGCAAGCGATTGACGCGATCGAGGAATACCTCTATCCCACTGGCCTGCGATGTTCGCCCGCTAAGTCGGAGCTCCACGACTACAAACCATCTAGGAGTGGTCCCAAGCCAAACAGCGAAATCAGAGACACACACGCCATTACTCTCATGACAAAAGATGGAGGAGCCATTCCGCACGTCAGCAAAATCAGTCCTTGGCATGCTCATTGAGAGCAACGGCTCTAACGCCGGGACAGTGAAGATCGCCACATAGTCGGATAACGCCATGAATCTCATACGACGCGTAGGAAACAGAAGAACACGGCCTTAAGGAAGAAAATCTCCTCAATCTAACACACGCCTTCGCGCTATGCCACTTCACGTACGAGGCAGTCATGTACAGATGGAAGGTAGGGGAGAAGGACAAACTCAATGCGCAACTGAGGAAGCTAGTCAAACTAGCGCCCCAAGAGCACCGGAACAGAGCTCCTGCTGCCACTGGGGGTACACAATACACTTGAAAATCGCCGAAGCTCAAGAACGGGCTCAATTGACAAGACTCTCTGGAACCAAACCGAGTAGAGAAATCCTAGCCAAACTAGGTAACGGCACCACAGCAATCGAGAATCTATACGAAAGCATTCCGATGGACACACGCAACTCCTACACGGTTCGCCCACTCCCTCGTAACATGAGCCCCGCGCACCATCAACCACAAGGCTGGCACGCGGATAGTTGATCCTGTGCGAAATAAGTTATTAGAAGATCTAAGCCTGTTTCGTAGACGTGGCACACTGCCCGTCCAGGCAGGCCATCGTTGCCACCACGGTCGAGGTCAAGTCACAAATGCTCTCACAGTCAAGACCCACAAGTCCGACATAGCAGAATAGGTCGCCATCGCACTCGCGCTGACAGACCCGACCACCACCCACGTCTACAGCGATTCGCGCTCAGCCGTCCAAGCCATTCAGAAAGGCGCCGTTGCAAGACAAGCACTACAAATAATCAATACGTCCGCACCGCTGCAGCATCACCCCATCTGCTGGTTCCCGGCACACCTCGGAGAGATTGAGGACGCCCCTCCCAATCTCAATGAGATGGCTCACTTGAGCCCGCGAGACCTAACCCTCCGCGATGCCACCTATTCTGGTCGTGATCATCCCCGCGAGAATCGGGACCCTCCCTCCACATACAACGAGATCACAACGCACTTTTATCTAGACCGCAGAATATACAGCACACCTCACAATACGCTCACCAAGCCTCCAGCCCTCACCTTCAGAATGCTTCAAACCAACACGTACCCCACGCCGAACAGACTACATCCCTACGTGCCTGAACTATACTAAACATCGTATTGCGAAAATTGCCTTAGCACACTAGACGTACACCACTTGCTCTGCCCGTGTAGTCGTACCCAAGCAAACAAGAATCAAGACTGCGATAGGCTACAAGAAGCACTACGCAGCACGGACCTGGCGGAACAGCTCTGGGCCGCCCAGAGCCCACGATGCGGCCAGGGAGTTCAAACTCCCGGTCCCAACGTGGGAGCAGCCCGCTGGACCCATCAATAAAGTTATTTCATCCATCCATTCCTCTATCCAGGCGCATTTCCGCCGTCGCCGTCACCGTGAGGTTCCGTATAAAGTCCAACGGCGATAAAATCGTCGCAGCGCGCCGTATTCTGTGTGTGCGAGTGAAAGCGTGCGAGGGTGAGCCGGCGTTCGCGGCTCAATCTCACGCACGGAAGGAAAGGAAGCGCGCCGTCTTCCGTCGCGAACAAATGCTCCGGGGTGAGGGTTGAGAGGGGGGGGGGGGGGCGGTCTACTCCGGGCACGGTGTAAGAATAAGCAAGAGAGGTGCTGACACTCTCCCCACAACGCGCGCGAAAGCGCCGCCCGCTCGCGTCCAGATTACGTTCGCCTCGATTACAGCTCGGTCGGCGCCGTCGTAGAGGGCGCTGCGGAATGCGGTCGCAGCCTCGGCAGCAAGGTGCGTGCTGCCGCTGCTTCGTCTTCCGGCTTGCATGTGCGGCCGCGCTGTTTTGAAGGCACGCTTTTTGTTCGCGTGCGTTTCATGAGCTTATGCTTGGGTATTGTCGCCACGGGCCCTCGACAAAAGTGGCAGCGGGCTTCTGAGGGGCGTTTGAAATGGCGAGAAAGTGCTTCGTTCCGAACTGCAATTCTGGATACCGGACTTGTGCGGAGCGTGTGCCTTATTCAAAGCGCCGTCTGACAGCGGTCGTCTACAGCGTGACCCCGTGCAAATCTGAGGGCAGAACGAACTCTAATACCTACCGACCATGTCTGCACCAAGTACTTTTCAGAGGATACGATATCGACGGCATATTACGCGGAGCTCGATAAAAGGATTCCCACCTTATTTCCGAACTATCCAAAGAACCTCACACGGTCAAATAAACCTCGAAAGCCGCTGCGTAAGAGGCAACCTCCTGTGTGCCACAGAAGTTCGTGCAAATTTTGCTGCATGGGCAAGATATATACTGGGTGGCTTAACTATCATGCACCAAGATTTCAAAATATGCAAATGTCACGTAGCTGGACAGAACCAAGGTAATGTTGTTTGCCGTCGCTTGAAGATACTCAGATTATATTTTTTTGCATTCCGCCTAATTACATAATTATTTTCATAATTGATTAATCAACTTTTCTAATGCTAAAATTGGATAAAAAGTGTGAACGAGAGAATTGTACAGCAACGTGGAAAACTCCCGATACAGCTTTCTGTTGCTCAATACGTGATACATAAATGTGTTTTCCGAGCGTGAAAGAAACCCGAGAACACACGCAAAATTGCCACGCGACTGGCCGCTCGAGGCACTTTGCGTGTATTCGTGGGCTTCTTTCACGCTCGGGAAAACACTTCTACCTAGCGCGTATTGAGCAATAGAAAGCTGTATCGGGGAGTATTTCATGTTGCTCTACAGTTTTCTCATTGACACTTTTAATCTAATTATAATATTTAAGAAGTCGAATAATTAATTAGGACTAATTATGTAATTAGGCGGAAGGTAAAAATCTGAGTATCTCCCAAGGGACGGCAACAACATTACTATGGTTCTGTCCAGCTACGTGGCATTTGCATATTTCTTAAATCTTTGTACTCCCGGCACAATGCTGCTGTTTTCTGTGCAGATGTGTGCCTAATTTTCAAATTTGTTCCATCCTGGCTACTGATTTCTTTTTACAATGCGCGTATGGTGTATATTACACGCTTGCATGTTTTTATTCAACATTTTTTCCCATTGTGGGAGTGTATGAGAGCGTAAGCGTCTGTCATGGCTATCCCCTATTAGAATTATCGAGCTGCTTCATGCACAACTTTTTTCGTATTGTGTCTTTGCAAAAAAACAAAAAAAAGTCTGTGGGATTATTATGTGGTGGGTTTAAGTGCTTTTGTGGACAGGCTGTAGCATGCATTGTAGAACAGGCTTACATTGGCAAATTCTCATATGCAATTTAATAAAAAAGAAAGTCACCTATTTTTTTTTAGATATTGCAAGAGCCACTCAGTCCTCATTGGAGGAAAGCCAAATGATTAATATACACGGTCTATGTTAAGTGGAATGGGAATAAAAAAGGCATTTGCTCAGGTTTTCATCAGTAAACTGTATTAGGGATCTTGTAATCCAAGATAAGACGCCTTCCTTCGTCCCGCCTAATAAATTCCCATTTCAAAGTGTTTTCACATAGCTGATGTGCATTCTCATCTTAAGTTCTAGCTATAAACAGCGACTTTGCTCTAGTGCGTTGCATATCGCAAGCTTGCGCCGTTTCATTTCTGCATTTATACCGCGGTCACACTGAATTCGCGCAACAATGCTTGAATGGTTTTCAGAGTGTGAATGGAAGCAGCGATAATCATGAAATACAACAGTTTTCGGTGCAGTCACTATTGTCATCTGATCGAGGTGTAGCACGCAGGCCACTGCTTTTTTTTTTAATGCTTGGATGAATGGCTAGACCGGACGAAACAAATTGTGCGCGCGAGCGGTACTTGAGTGGGCTTTGAGTCCTGCCCGATCGATCCGTGTTGACTTCTTTCACGCCCTGCGTAAGATACCTTCATGTTAGCGAAGCATTAAGCCTGGCACACTTATCACTGTAATCTGAAATAACGAATTTCCCGCGCGCTTTGAGTTTTACTCACTCCACTATGAAAGAAAATTTAGGGGAGCCAAAGCAATGTCAAGCCGCCGGCACCGCAAAGCTGGTGATGATGATGATGATTTATTGGCATCCCCTTTGAAACGGGGCGGCGACAAATAGTCAACTAGCCTGCTTGATTTAATCAGGTATACTATACATGTTCTTTATCTAGCATTTTTGTATACCTATCATTATTTTTCTTTTTCAAAAATTTACCTTGTACAGCTGCCTATGATTTTAAGAGATCAGGTCGCATCCATCTTTTCCCTACTTTTTTTCCACCAGTACTCTAATCGTCTCTTGCTGATCTCTACGGCTGATCTGTTTATGTTTCCTTCCACTTTAAACCCAAGCGCTTCTGGGAGTTGCACGTTACCTACGGTTCTCGCTGGGTGGATCCCGTCGCATTCCATTAGGATGTGCTGAGTGGTCTCTGGATCTTTACTGCAGCATACACATGTCTCATCTAATTCCGAATATTTGTTCCGATATGTTTTCGTCCTTAGGCAACCGGCTCGAGCCTCAAATAGCAAGGCACTGCCCTTTGTGTTATCGTACAGATTTTCCCTTCTAATTTCTTTCTTCTCATTCTTGTAAATCTCCATTGTCCTTTTCGTTTCCATTCTTTGCATCCAATTCACGGTCTCTATTTCTCTCACTTTCTTTCTGATGACCCCTGGTTGTCTATTTACAGTTTCGACTATCCTGTACTTGGTTGCCAACTTCCTTGACCTCTTCCTCCATTCTGTGTCCACGCTTTTCATGTAGAGATATTTGTGCACTTTAGCCGCCCATTTATTTTCATCCATGTTCCTGAGCCTTTCTTCAAAACTAATTTTGCTTTGTGCTTCTCTGACTTCAAAAGAGGCCCAACCCATGTCTCCATGCACTGCCTCATTTGTCGTATTACCGTGTGCTCCCAAAGCCAACTGGCCTACTGATCTTTGGTTAACTTCCAAACCCGCCAATATATCCGATTTTAAACATATAATGGCATTTGCGAATGTTAGCGCTGGCACCATTACTCCTTTCCAGATTTCACGCACCACCTCATACTTATTGTGGCCCCACAGTGCTCTGTGTTTCATTAATGCTGCATTCCGCTTCCCCTTTATTTTCAGATTATCTTGGTGGTTGCTTGAGTAATTCTTTCCTTCGTTTATGTGTACGCCGAGGTACTTATATTGCTTCACTATGGGTATTACTTGCTGTTGAATTGACACCACGAAGTTACTCGTGTGCTCATTAAAGATCATAATCCCTGATTTCTCTGTGCTAAACTTAAGGCCTAGATTTGTCGCTGCGTTCCCACAGATATTCGCAAGTATCTGTAAATCTTTTTTATTGTCCGCTAGTAGCACAATGTCGTCTGCGTACATCAGTCGGCTTCAGTCAGGATCTTCTGTTGCACCATTTGTCCATTACGCATGTAGGATAACTCAAACCTACTTCTCTGTTTTCCAGTCGTCTTTCTATGCCCTTGACGTAAAGCGTGAACAACAATGGTGACAGAGGGCATCCTTGCTTCAATCCTGGTGAATTCCCACCATTTCATTTCCTTTTCGACCTTCCCATGCCACTTGTACTTGGTTGTCTCGATATATCTCCCTCAGCAGCTCCACGAAATCGTCATCTATGCCTTCGTATTGAAGAATATCCCACAACAATTCCCTGTCTACGTTGTCATAAGCTCCTTTAATATCTAGAAATGCTATCCATAAAGGTCTTTTCTGAGCTACTGAAATCTCAATGCACTGAGTTAGTACAAACATATTGTCTTCTAAGCGTCTGCCTGGCCTGAACCCATTCTGTAGTTCCCCCAATACACCGTTTTCCTCCACCCACTTCGACAGTTCTAATTTTATGGCTTGCATTGCCATTCTATATATCACCGACGTTACTGTAACTGGCCTGTACGAGCTCGTCTTATCCTTATCTCCTTTGCCTTTGTAGATAAGATTCATCTTGCTTTCACGCCATCCAACGGGAATATTCTTTGTTCTAATCACTTGCTCTATGGCATCAGTCAGCAGTGCCTTGCTTTTTGGACCGAGGTTTTTGATTAGCGGTATTGGGATTTCATCGGGTCCTGCTGCCGTGTTGTTAGGGAAATTTTCTGCTGCCTTTTTCCAATAAAAGCTTTCTATGCTGAATTTTGATCTCTCAGGCCTCTCTGTTGTTGCTGGATCTGTTGTCTGAACTACGCTTTTTCTCGTACCGAAGTTATGCCTGATAACGTCTGTGATGTACAGCAGCGCATCATCGCCTTCATAGATGTTACCGTCTTCATCCCTTATAGCCGTTTGCGAGTTTCTAGTTGGAGCTCCGAGTGCTTTTATATGGTTCCAGAATCTTTTTGGGGCGCCTTTGTCTCTTTTGTGAATGTTATGCACCCAACGTTCACTTGCGCATTTAATTTTCTCTTGCACGAGCTCACTCGCAACCCTTTTCTTTTCTCGGTATGTATTCCATCTAAGGAGCACCTCTTCTTCTTGTAATCCCAACTTTTTGGCTTCTCGATGAACCCTAGATGCCTCTTTACGCTCTTCTATAGCTTGTTTAATTTCCTTGTTCCACCACTTACGTGGTTTCCTCTTTCCAATCCAACAATTGTATTGCCGTGTCCGCCTTATTCATGCTGCATAACCTCCACCAGTTCCTTATATTCCCAGACTGCTGTAAGAAAAGCCTCAATTTTCTTCTCTATGTTGTTTGCGATCTCTGTTATTTGCTCGTCATTCATTTTTAAAAACTCTGAGGCTATTGGTTCATGTTCTGCGCTGGTATCTCTCCCAAACTTTAATGCTAAACGTCTATGATCGCTTCCCAGGCTATTTTTTCCATTTTCGTCTATTATCATTTGGTCCAGTTGTTCGTAGACCATTTCTGAGACTAAGGCGTAGTCGATACATGACTGCCTGTTTCCGCATTGCCACGTTACCTGTCCATGACACTTATTCTCCCTGTTAACTACTATAAGGTTCTGTTGATCACACAAATCCAGCACTAGAGAGCCGTTGAAATCAGTATATCCGTCTAAATCGTCCATGTGCGCGTTCATATCTCCCACTAATATCACCTGGCCCGAGTTACTGAACTCATTAATATCGCTTCTAATGCAATCGACCAATTCCTTATTTTTTTCCCTGCTATCACTACCTGTCCATAGGTAAGCTACTCCCAGCCACGTCTTTTTACCTTGCCATGTACCACTAATCCATAAATGCTCTTTACATGTCTCGTTTACCCTTCGCCACTTCAGACCTCGCCTAATTAGTACGCCTACGCCTCCGCCTTTCCTTGACCCGGTCATTCTGTTGCACCCTTCCCATACAAAGTTGTCAATAACAGGCGGCTGCTCCAAATCTCGTAGATGCGTTTCGGTCAAGGCGTACACACTAATCGCTTCATCATTCAGTTTCGTTTGAATTTCCAGCCATTTTTCCTGCTTACGACCACCCTGCATGTTAATGTAGCAAATTTTACCTTCTCTATTCTTATCCTTTCTGCGTCTTTTCCTGACTCCTGGTCGCCTAATTCTGCCCTTTACAGGTGTTTCGCTATGTTCAATACTTAATCCTGCTTCCTGATTGCCTGGGGACCGCCTAAAAAAGCTACAGCTCGTGCCGCGAATCGACTTCCGACCGGTGTTGCTACACTTTCACTAAAATGTATCCCGTCACGCACAAAAGCGCCTTCGCGGCCTGCTCGGTGCACTTCACGGTTGATGTGAATGACCGTAAAATTCATTGCTTTAGCTAGAGTCCAAATTTCCCTGTTTACTGCAAGAACTGCCCTTTCAATTTTATAACCCTGCCTTTCAACCTCTGGCACCGTGCACACCGCGATTTGTACTTCTTTTGAAACATTCCGCAGGTCGGTGACCCCTTTGGCTATTTGCTTTGTGATTCCTGCTCCTCGTCCGTTCAGTACGTCAATCACTCCGCCCATTATCACCACTAGGTGTCTCTCCTCCATTGTGTCCGCCTTCGCGATCACCTCTCTAATCGGCTTTCCCGGAAGCGCGCTAACCTGGACTCGTTCGTCTGCCCCTACCCTCTCTGCTATCGCCGGTTCTACTTTACGCATGTTGGAATCCCCAACAAAAACAACTCGACGCTTTCCTTCCCCCTCACCGCCGAAAGCTGCCCCCGAAGTCACAATGCCCTCCCCTCCTTTCTTATCCTTGCCCTTGGCTTTGTTTTCTTCCCCGGCCGCGTCAGTGGTATCCCCTTCGTGACTATCACTGACGTTTGCGCCACTGCTTACCGGTGTGGCGGGTTCGGCTGTCTCTGCACTCGCATCGGAGCCAGCTCCGTTCGCGCTGCTCGCCTCGATGCGTTCATCATTGCTTTGCAGAATGGTGGCGCTCAGCTGGATTTCTGCGTTAGCTAGCTTTTCTTCTGCCTCCTTCCTCTGCTTCTGCTCGATTTGAAGTTCCTTTTCTAGCTTTCCAACCCGCTTAGCTAACTTATCCTTGTCTTGCTCTAGGCGGTCTAGCCGCGACCCTAGCACACACATCCTACAGATAAAATCTGCACCATTCGCTTCGCGTGCTGATTTAAACCGCGTTTCTTCCAGCGCGTAGGAACGCTCGCACTCAGAACAACGCACGCGTGGGTTCCCCCTAGTACCAACCATCATCTCGTACTAACAAGGCGTAGATGTGGAAAAGAAAAAAAAAGAAAAAATTTCTTTACCTACTTTTATCTAAGCGAGAAGACCAAGAAAGTGAGAAAGCATTAAAATAATTTATAAAGATTGTTTGGCTAAGCTAACCCTCCTAAAAAAACCAAAAAGTGAAGTATAAAATAACAAAACTTATCTCTTTGGCACGCTGCTCCTGCTGCGCTGAAATGGCACCTCGACTCGACACGTCCGCTCCCGTCGGCTTCACTCGTGAGAGTGAAGCCGTGAGGGACCGTTCACAGCGGCGCCATCTATCAGCTCGCAGTAGAGCTACTTGGTGTGCCCGCGCGCTGCCGAACATAATCTGGACGCTCGCGCGCGCGCAGTGTCAACACCTAAATGTTCTTACACCGTGACTCCGGGCTGCCGCGAAAACAGCTCACGGCAGACTGCGTCCTCGACACTGTGCGCCGTGCGCTGCGTTTTTCTGGGTTAACGCTGATGCGAGACGCAGCACGAAGGTCAATTCACTCTCTGCCTGGCTTGTTTACTCCATCGTTTTGACAGTTGCCGCGGTCATCGAGTGAGATGTGTTCATGTTTGCTTGTGAGCGCATGACACCATGCTTGTTTGAAGTTTGAAGTTTATTACGAATTTGACAACACATGATTGTCACGGCGCCGGAGCAAAAGGCGAGACTATGCAAGCCTGACTAGGCATACTATAGGCTGAGCTAGTATGCGTATGTTTACAAGTTCATACGGCCGATAAACTACTACCATTTCTTTGTATAGCTGTCCACTAATTTACAGTCGCAATTGATGCTTCACCTTTCGGGCGAAACTGATACTTTTCTTACTTTTTTCATGCTCACGATAAGCATAAAGGGAATCGGGCCTTAGATCACGCCCGCCTGATCACATACGGACTTGACATAGAGAAACATGCCTTCATGAAAATGATATACAGACAAGAATATTGTTGATTTAAAAATGAAATTCCACTCGCAGCATCAAAACATTACTTTATTTAGGAACACCAGGGGGACATTTCGCAGGGACAATTATGCAAACAAATTGGCCCGGTTCAACATAACACGACACAAGGGAAACAAAAACTGTTGTCGTTTTAGTATTTAATTATGCCCGTAAATTATTTACAAAACTTTCCAGATGGCAAGGGTTTGTTCCTGTCTGCAACTCGAACTCCGTGTCAAGAACGATCACAAAGATCTAAATCGCACTGCTTGGTCGGCGTAAAGGGAAATTTGATGCATTGCACATGATTCAAGACTTTACCGTTATTTTATACATGGTACGTCGGAAAAGCATGCAGTGCATATCGCAATTTCAGGCACATTTCAGAATGTCACGTTGGTTTTTGTCAGTTAAGATGTACTACTAACGCTAATTACGCTAGTTAATACATATTGAAGAGGTAGAATTTGTAGATGTTATGCTTTTTTTGTCTCCACTTTCTTATTTCCCGTATAATTATGGGGGTGAGAACCAATCAAATCGAATTGAACATTCGCTGCAATTTGAGCTTTCCTTTTTCGTATACGCAACAATTTTTTTACTTTCTCTTTTACTTTTCCCAAGAAGAGAATTTCCGAATTTCACGAGCATTGGAATACAAATAGTAAGAGTTAAGTTTCCACTTAGTGGACAACACTGTTATGTCCAGACGTGAGACTTGACAATTGCTACAGTCGCTCAGGCAACTCAGGGTGGACTGCGCAAATGCGCGCCGACCTGCACGTCACAATTGACTTGAATTGACAAGCTTCCAGCTGCTAATGTGGAAGCTTGATGGCGCTCGTACCGCTTTCCCTAATGCTTTATGCAAATTTTTTATTGTACGAATTTTTGCTTGAAGCGAGAGTTTGCGCTGTACTGGAAGGTACCTACCTGTACGGGAGGCTAACAATATTCAAAATTATTTCTACCGCACTTGCCGAGAAGAAACTAGAATTGGTGTTTAGTTCAAAGGAATGCCTTTCTACCAATGTGACGCTGTTTCCCCGCAGGTCATTTAAAAGCCAAAGCATGAAAGACGGTTTCACATGAATGGATACGCCTGCGTGAGTTTCTTGGAAGTAATCGAATGCATTGATACCGCTGTTTGCAAAGCATCGTTATCTGAGGCAGAGATAAGGAAACCCGAAGTGTTTACATTTCTGTTCCTTTTAATATTTATAGTGAGCATGAAAAAAATCGCACTTTCGCCCGAAAGCCGAAGTATCGATTGCGATAGGAAATTAGTGGACAGCTATACGAAATAAGGGTAGTAGCTTCATCGGCCGTATAAACTTGTAAACATAGGCATACTAACTAAATTAACAAGCACGGTGGCACGCACGCTCAAGCCAACATGAATGCATGTCACTCGAGGACCGCGGAAAGTCGATGTCTAAACGTTGTAGGGAGTAATCGTGGCAGCAGCAGCGAGCGAATTCACCTTCATGTCGTGGCTCGCATCAACGCGACCTAAGCAGCGAAAACACGGCGCAGGGAGGACTCTGCCCCCGCCGGAGATGGCTTTCAAGATACAACCGCCCGGCCGGGCGCGCGCGGCGTAGAACGCCCCGCTCCTCCCCACCCTCTCCAAGGAGCCTTGCTGCCTGGCGTGCGCGTGCGCAGAAGAACGCCCCCTACCCCCTTGCTACTCACCCTCTGGAGGCTTGCGCGCAACTGGAAGACCGCGTGCTTCCTTCCCGCTTCCGGCCCTTGCGTGCGCGAGGTTGAGCCCCGATCGCCGGCTCATCGTCGCAGGTTTTCACTCGCGCGTAAGCATACGGCGCACGGCGACGATCTTATAGCCCGTGGACTTTACACGGAACCTCACGGCGACGCCGATGGCAGAAATGCGCCTGGAGTGTCCCTATAAGTGCTATCTCTATAAAAATAATTCATGTCGTAAGTGTTTACTTATGCTAAGCTTCATGTCACAGCTGAAGCGCTCCTCGTCTAGCTCCCCTCCCTTCCTCTAAAAATAGAACGAAAGTGTTTTCTCATCGTCAACGATCTCGTATTTGCCTAATCGACATCGCACTTGGAAAAAAAACATGGCATAATAAGGCGTCATCATTTTTACCAGTATGCAATAGTTCTGAAGCACGTTTGCTCAGCGAGTAAAAAAAATTATTCTCACAGTTTGCGCGCCATTTATTGTGCGCCTATCAAATGAAATCAATATTTATTCATCTCAAGAAAAAAAAGGGGGCGGGAAAAAGCTGCTCAACTGCAGCTTGTATAAGCCCTATATATATTCAGGACAATCTAAAAATGGTCGGTCAGACTCGGCCGAATTCTGAGAGGTTGTGACCAAACGCTGCAAAACAATCCATCTCGACTGTTGTAGTTAAATAAAATTTGGTATCCTAGACATAGCCCCCATAAAAGTGTCTGATTTAGCCGGTTTGCATATTTATTAATATCGTGGTCTGCAACCATCCCTTGCGTGGTTGTTTTTTTTTCTTCTTTTTCGTTTTCTTTTTTTTTTGGAGGTGCTTCTTTATAGCCCTCTTGAGGCTTGCCACAGAGGCCTTTCTAGTGAGGATTTTAATGCCCCTATTAATGTTTAGATCTGCAATGCAGATTTCTGCTGACATTGTTGTCTCTCCAAGCAACACTTCGTGCGGTAATTGTGCGTAATGGTCTGTGCGCGGTTCACTGTCCTCGAGCGTAATATTTCATGCTCTAAATGTATGCAAATGCGTTTCGTGATAGACTTTGTACCAGGTACACATTTTTTTCGCCATATGTGCTCTGCTGTCAGGCTTTTCATGGTGTAGTGGGTGATTCACCCATCGTGTATGGACCTTCGATCGTGATGCTGCATTTCATCTGATGAATGAATGAAAGTCCGAGGCATGAACACCAAGTAATTGCGCGACAGTTTGATTTCTCAATTGCGTCTAAAGTTCAATGTATTAGTGGCATTCTGGCGGGGAAACTAGTCCTCACCGTCTTTTAGGCAGCTTCCGCTGGCATCACACACGAGCTTTCAGCCAGTGCTTTCGTCTCGGCGTACGGGCCCTCGTGAGCACGTGTGGCTCCATCTAGAATCACGCCGACGCTTCCCGTGTAGACGAGGTACGTTACACTCTCTTCCAGGCAGGCGTCCACCACGTTCCGTGTACCTGCACACTGCAATACCTTACGAGCCTGCACACAGGGTCATGGCAATGATCCCACCCAACATTCTATAGATGAAGCACTGAAAACAGGAGCTCAACTAGTGCAGAAGTCCTAGCACTCGTGCATTACTTATGTTTCTATTAGCGGTGTTCGGATAGCAAATTATGTCATACAATCGAATACAAGCATTCGAGAAAAAACTACTTGCATATATCAAATCACATTTCCTATATTCTAACTTTTATAAAGTGAAATGAAAAGTGTTCTGATACATGTAATGCTGTTAACATCTTATGTTAGGTCATCTCAGAAGCTTGTAAATTAAAAATAAAGGCAAGTATGATCATACTCAGTGCCCGAAACCGATGATCGGTAATGAAAAAAAAAAAACAATGAACCAGCACGTTCAATATGCAGTTATAAAAGTGCAGTATTTAAATAAAGGAGCTAAGGGTGCAGTACTACATCACCACGCAACGCATTGAAGGAATCCAAGCATAGTGAGAGTGACAAGTGATAAATTGCTTTGTATAACTAGAGACAGCGAATTCTTAAGCTCTTTAAAGCGAGACATACCTACTGAACGGCTGCTAACTATTGAGCAGAAGTTACTTCCACGATGCAGTTCAAGAACTTGGTCATCCGCTGTACAACCGGCGGTTCTCTTGCAGCAGAATAATTCAAAACGCCTCCGTCTACATCAGCATTTCTCCCTGTAGACTGCAAGAACTGTTGTTGTCCTTTATATCATGATATAAACACTCTGATATGGTAAAATTTAATGGAGATGTGAGCAGCAAGCCAACCCATGAACCCCGAAACGTAGCTGCGCATGTGCGGCAATGGTCCACGAGTACGTTTAGATGACGCAGCATATACCAAAGCGCTTCATTCTGCCGTGATTACACATCGAAGGAATGGAACTTTCGGAGCCCTTATTACTGTTGGGAATGTTCATAAAGCATCATCTAATATGGTATTACAGTAATTTTGTTAGAACTGATGTTCACGGCTTTGCATGCTGTTTTTAATGTGCTGTGTGGTAACGCTGTATCTAACAATTCCTCAGCTAAGAAACTATAATTAGCCTTCAATGCGTGTATTCTAATATTACTCCATTATTTTTTCCGTAGCACTGTCCCGTCTCTATTGCTGACAGGGCAAGTAAACGAAAAGTACGAATAACATACGCAGAAACTGTCAAACAACCAGGTCAACTGCGTGCTGTTCAACACTTCGAACGATGATCCGCAACGTGAAAGAGCTCACAAAATACCAGCTGTCGAGCGGAGAATAACGAGCAAACAAATACGCCATCGCTCTATCGAGTGGATTTTACACGGTTTTCTGTGAACATAAAAATTGATTTCGTACTTCAGATACGCTTCTCCACTGCATATGACTGAGCGTGGCCTACACACATCGTTCTTTGCACCGCTTGACAAAGGAGGCAACCTCCAACTGTGCCTACTCTGAACGCCCCAGACGCTTAATTCTGTGGACGATGATTATGATGATCTGTAGGGTTTTATTCGCGCAAGGGCCAATCATGGCTAAAGAGCTCATCGCCGTGGTGTAAAAATATACTCGATGCTGCTATTACCGAAAAAGGGTAACCTCGCCGACAGTGACAATGTAACCTGGTTGATTAGGGGCCCAAAAATGGCAGTAAAATGTATACGTTCGTATTAAAATAATGGTAATCACTTGGGGGTGTGCAAAGAACCTTAACGATATACTTGAAGGAATTGTATATTAAAATATATAAATGCCAGCAGCACTACTACCTCACGGATGCCCTTAAATCCAAGGACCTGAAGGCACGTGCTCTACAAAAGGCTAAAATCGCAGCAGCAGCCTCTGGCGAGACGCTTCTTTGACAGCACTTGCTCATTGATTGTCAAAAATATTACCAACAGCGAGTCCACTTTCGTATCCTATCCTGGAAAAAGTTCGTGGCGTGAGCCTTTCTGGGCTTGCTTTGCTTCAAGTTTGCGTCGATAAAGATTCCCTTATTAGCGTCGATCGGATGGAGCGAAATAGGACCAAAATAAAAGAGAAATTGTGGTACTGGTTCCACTGATAACTTCAGAAAAGTACACACGATCACACTAAAGACACTACTATCATTGACTTTGTACTTTGGTAAGTGTGTCGAGTCAGCCTCTAGAGTCTGTAAAAGAGTACGTTTATCTAGGTCAGTTACTCACAGGGGACCCTGATCATGAAAAGCAAACTTAGAGAAGAATAAAGTTGCGTTGGAGTGTATACGTCAGGCATTGCCAAGTCCTGACTGGGAGCTTACCACTGTCGTTGAAAAGAAAAGTATACAATCATTGCATTCTACCGGAGCTATCATATGGAGCAGAAACTTGGAGGTTAGCAAATAAGCTCGACAACAAGTTGAGGACCGTACAAAGAGCGATGGAGCAAAACATGTAAGGTCTAACGTTGAGAGACAAGAAGAAAGCTGTGTGGATCAGAGAGCAAACGGACATTGCAGATATTCTAGTTGACATTAGGGCAACGAAATGGAGCTGGGCAGGCCATGTAATGCGTAGGATAGATAACCGGCGTACCCTTAGAGTTACAGAATGGATACCAAGAGAAGGCAAGCGCAGTCGAGGACGGCAGAAAACTACGTGGGGTGCTGAAGTTAGGAACTTTGCAGGCGCAAGTTGGAATCGGCTAGCGCAAGACAGGGGTTATTGGAAATCGCGGGGAGAGACCTTCGTCCTGCAGTGGACATAAATATAGGCTGCTGCTGATGATCATGAAGCGTGTTTGATTCCAGCTTCTCGCACCTTTCATATAGGTATCAGAAAGTAAATCTCCCTCTGTGTCGTGGTACCAACCCTGCACGTTGACTTTTTCCATCGCATCTGCGTCTTCGATGAGAGTGACAGGAACAAGCGCTGCGCAGTGGATCACCGCGTCGACGCCCTTCATGGCTTCCCGCACGGCTTGTTTGTCACACACGCTCGCCACCACCTGCTTCATCACCTTGGTCATCGGGTGCCCTGCCCATAGAAATATAGCAGTGATCAAGCCAAAACCAGCCAGTAGTCGTAAATTCTGGAGTCGCATGATTGTACGTTACCTCACTGAAACTTCGGTATGGAGACGAGAGTTGCCTTTTTAACTATTTTTATACGCATTACGACGAAAGCTTACTACAACAATATGTAGCCAGCAAAGTTCCTTTCAGCGCTAGTTCTATGCTTGAGCTTGGTGTATTTCGCCGATAAGATGCGCAGGAGACGTAAGCTTACGATTTTTGCGAGTGCAATTGCAGTTCGTGTACTTTTTAGGAGCCGATTATCTCTAAATAGATTTGCCACACTTGTGAATGCAAGTACTTTATACTTGAATCTGTGACTTACAGAACTTTCTTGAGCCCTGGTGCCTCCTGGTGGAGCTAACAACCAACTTCACAAGGTGTTCGTTAGCCAGTTTTCATATAATGACATCCAATGTGTTCATTTAAAAGTAAACAAAAACTGATATTTCTACTAGCAGGCCTTCAAGTAATTTTCGTTTAAGAAAATGATCAAACAGTCCTGACATTGCGTCCGCCTTCACAGCTAATCATTTAATATTTTAATGCGTACAATATGGCAAGGCGAAGTAAGCGGACTAATGATGAGGAATATCGACATCCTTCGCATGCAGCCAGGATTTTTTACTCACGAATGACAGCAGCCAAACGTTCCTACGTGGCAGACATACATACACTAACTGGCTTGACTTAGCTGCCTGTCTCCCATTCGCTCTCGAAATGTATGAAATTGTTTTCCGTAGCTTCCTATCAAAAGCTACGGAAAAGAAGTAAGGATAAGAAGTTATATTTAAAAGATAGCTTCTTATCTAACGAACTTAAGGAAGGCTTACTTACGGCTCTTCCAACTTCTGTCGCGGCGGCTTCTATATTCAATCTGTTCTGGCCATGTGCGTCTCTATGAATCACTATGGTGCTACTCAAGAGGGCGGTGCAACCACATTCAGAACAGTGTTGCCAAAAAGTCATCCCTACCATTCTGAAGTTTTTATGGCGCTCTTGAAGACTCACTTGAGACACCGACCAGTGTCACCGACCAGTACCACATACTTTTGAACAGATGAGATGGGGGCGTTATATGTACACAACATCGTCACGGCAGTCGACGGACGAAATCCTATGTTTGGCGTATGCAAACTCGTCTGTCTCTTAAAACAAGTTTCAGAGGTGTAAAATCTGACCAATAAGCGTTGTTTATAATTACCGCGCAGAGCTAGTCGCCTATACACAGGTACTAAATGATCTGGCATTCAGTAATATTTTAGAAGTCTAATAAATTGCCAAGTCTAGCAAACTTACTTGTTTTGCCATGTCGCTTAATAATCAATATTCAGAGTTCCAGACTATATGTCCATCTCGTTCCGACTCCATTCCGGAATCTCAGGCTGTCATTTCGTTGCCATTCCTCTGTCCAACTACAACGACAACCAGCTTTCCATTTATATAAAGTGCTATTATTGAAACAGCCCTTTCGTAAGGTTTGACAGGCGATTTTCAGTCAAGTATTCATGCAGAACACGAAGAGAATGGTAGAAAAATCTATGCAGCGACGAGATGAGGCGATTTGTGTGTGAGTTCTGTAGACGCAAGATGAATGGCGGTAGTCTGCTCCCACCACTCCCACATCGTAAGAAGGAAGATAGGGATGTGGCGAGAGAACCAGGAACGAGACAGTGCGCAATAAAGAGAAGGTGATTGGCCGAACCGCTTGTCTTTCTGCTTGAATGGCTTTGTCTGCTCTTGTGACAGAGCCTGCTTCACACAAACCGATCGCTCTCGCCTTTTCAGAGTCCTTTGTTATGACGGTGATACTGAAGTGCTACACGTTACCCATTCGGTTTTCGAACGGCCTATTGTCGAAGAGGCGGACTTCTTGTATGCCAGGATGGCCCTGCAGCTCACGCACCACATGATGACCGAGCATTCCGCTCGAGCCGGTGACCAGGACAACCCTGAGAGGTCCGTGGGTCCCAGCTACGCTGCATTGTCAGAAACGTCACAAGTCCATCGTTACGTGGAAAGATGCGCACCAACTACCAGCTTCATTTCCGCTTGACCTCAAATAGAGACGACGCTGAGACGACTTTTTAGATGATCTCTAAAAGGTCGTCTCACTAATCTGAGGAGAACAGAGTGCAAATATAACAGCACGAAACACGAAAATCGCGCTATAGACCTCATAAGAGCTAAGCTGTCGTACTGACAGCAAGCCTTATACTGCACTTACTGAAATTGTTTTGTCCAATATCGCCTGCAATGTAAACTCCCAGGAACACACAGTAATATTCTTGAGCCTGAAAAGTTCACGCACAATAAAAGCAGTGCAAAAATAACGGCAACACAAGACAGAGAAGTACACATGACAGGCGCTTAACTAACAACTGACTGGTGTATTGCACACAGGAAAGGATAAACACAAATGGTCCGTCTGTGAGCGCCCCATCGTGCTACTTGTATTTGCCGCATCTTGCATTTGCCGCAATCGTGCAGTTTGACAGATGGGGCGAATGTGAAACGTTCATGGTTTTTCTTCATGTGAAGAGCTTCAACAATTTCACTTGCTTTTGGATCCACGTGCCTGAATATGGCGTGCGTTCTTTAAAAAACTGTTTAAAGCTACATGAACGACAATGTGCTAACCGATTTTATGAAGGTGTGCCCTTTAATTCTTGTTGTGCTGGCGTAACTTTTCATGAAGGCAGGCGTTAAAGTATTATTTGCTTTGTGCAATAAACCAGTCAGTTGTTAGTTCAGTGCCTTTCGGCAACATCGCAAAGATAACGGCAACACTGCCTTGTGTTGCCGTTATCTTTGCGCGGCTTTTGCTCTGAAGATCAACCAGCTGGCACAGTTTTCCACTCTATTGCAGTTCATTTGTTGTTCAACGGGCTCTTTTGCTCGAGAAAACATTGACTTCTCCAGTGATGCTGTGTTGTCTCTCACGGACGTCCGCATTTCGCGTGCTCAGGCAGCGTCCTGGTATGCGAGGGCTTTCATCTGCTCCCCTGGAGTTCATGTTTTCTGTGGCTTTCTGCAGCCTTCTCCAAGCCATGTTCACGGCCTTTTCCGCCTGCTTCGTTCGGAGTGATGGCTGCAGGCTAGGCTTTTTGGTGACTGCCTTCTCATTTGTCTGTCCCACGCTGGCCAGGGTTGGCACCTATGATTTCATGCTGACTGGTGCAGGACGACGGATCCCTTTGTGGAATTCCGATGCAATAATGTTCGCCCAGCTTTGCCTCCCGAAAAGAAGCAGATTGGCCAAAAGAACGACGTGATGGCCCTTGGTGACCACAATTTTCCCGAAAAGCATCGTAGTGTCTTCGAACTTGAACCAAAATTCTGTTTCGAGCCCCAGCTTTCAGTGCCTGATAAGCTGGCCCTGTCTGGCAGCATATCGCACCGAGTTTCTGACTAGGAGCGCCCTTGATGCCAAAAGACACTTGTTTCAGCCTTGACCCAGCATCCAGGTATACCATTTTGTGCAGAACAATTTTGTACTCTTACATGCAGTCTGATAAAGATTTCTTCGTCGTCTTCTCCTACGTGCAGTTTGGTGAAAAAGCTGTGAGTGTTGTTAAACAGAATTTTATCCCAGTTTCAATCAATCCTGCTCTTGTTAAAAAGCAGAATTTAACCTTCCTGCTAGAGATTGGCTTTGAGCATCTCGCCTCGTCCATTAAAAAGGCCAAAGATGCTAGGCCTAGCATTTTCTTTGCTGCGAAAACGAACAAGTGTAACATCCCTTTCCACTCCATTGTCACTGAACGCCATACCTTGCAACATGTTTCCGGTTACCTCAAAATGCACCTTTCCTCAATGCACATAGATCCCTTTCTTATCCTTAGTTCTAACAACCTAACTGATTACCTGCTTTCTCAGAACCATTGTTCTTGTTCCAACCAACTCTCTCAATTCTGCCTGAAGTGAGTCTTGCTACCACAAAAGGGAACACAGCTTCCGGGAACGAAAGCTATGTTCTAACGAACGCCGGCTCCTCGATTTCACCTTTATCGTGCGTTTCTTTTACGCTGCTCGAATGAGTGAAGCTGTCCGCACCTCAGCTTAGCCCACGCAGAAGACCTACCCCTATGCCGAAAAAGTTAGCAGTAATCCCATACGGTCACGGGCTTGCACATCGGCTTAAGAAGATTGCCGAAGGCTTTGACATAAATGTTGTTTTTTTCAGCTAAGGGATAAGTCGGAAGAGCCGCAGTAGTGAGGCAAAGAACACGCTAGTCACGGAGGCACCTGTGTTCTGTTAACAATCGTAATCGATTTGTGACCTGTGCATGTGGTGTTGTTTGTAGCATCCGACTATTGCGTGGAAGAATGTATATTGGACATACTGGCGCCTGCCTTAACTAAAGGTTACACAACCGTAACCACAATTTAAAGGGCACAGCTTCACCACATCTGTAACCACATTGCCGTTCCCGCAGAATTAAATCATCTTTTAAAAGAACGCATGTCACTTTATGGACGTGAATCAAAAAGCACGTGAAGTCTTTGAAGCTCTCTACAAAAAGAAGCACCATGAATATCGCATTTTCGTCCCATCTATCAACCTGCACGGGTGGTGAAATCAACCTCCTCGAAAGATATGGCAAATACCAGTAGCGTGAGGGTGCGCGCGCAGACGGACTGTTTGTATTTATCCTTTCCTGTGCGCAATAAACCAGTCATTTGTTAGTTCAGCATCTGTCCTGTGCATTTCTCTGTCTTGTGTTGCTGTTTTTTTTACGCTGCTTTTACTGTGAGGATCAACCAACTAGCCCAGTGTTACACTCTATTAGAATTTACACATACAGCACATACAACGCGAATGCATAGTTTCGTGCATACTGTCGTGTGCACTAAGACACTTGCCAGGACGAGCCTTCATTTATAGCGACTCTATATTGCACACTTCACAGCAAGGCGAAGACGACGCAACTTCCCTGCAAGGCCTGGACAATGGTTGCTTCAATGCTTGAGAGATCGCTAATTGAGGTAGCGGCGAGCGGCGCCATTTTGTGCCGGGGCTGCAGGAGATGCGAAGAATAGGCCGCGGATAGCGACCTCAAGAACGACATTATAATAGGCGAGGAGTATCAGGGGCGTAATATATAAAGTGGTAGACCACTGCACCAGACAGAACACATTTCAAACTAATACCGCCTATTGCAAATCGCTGTGCACAAACCGTGCTGGCGTAGTGGCTACGGCGTTGTCCTGCTAAGCCCCAGGGTGCGGGATCGAGTCCTGGCCATGGCTACCGCATTTTAGTGGGTGTGAAATGGAAGAACGACTGTGTACTGTGCATTGGGTGCATGTTGAAGAATTCCAGGTGATAAAAATTAATCCGGAGTCCCTCACAACGGCGTGCGTCATAATCAAATCTTAGTTTTAGCAGCTAAAACCCCAAAATTTATGATTTTTTATATCGCTGTGTGGCGCATCGGGAAAACGAAAACAAGAGGTAATGCGCCCTGCAGCTATCACGACTTCGGCAGTGACGCCTGGTCAAATTCAGGCGGATTCGCGCTAGTCGCCATACAGCATGCAAAAAGAATTCTCCCGCATCACTTTGTTATGCATAAGTTCTGGAAGCGTTCTGATACGTTTAGTTTTCTTTAGTTCGAGTAGATTTCTTTATGAACTTAAAGTGTGGACACGCCAATAATGTTCCAGAGTTTGAGTAATAGAAATACTGGAACACGAAGAACTATAACATTATTTATGACTTGTAATCTCTATGTTCGATTCTCAACTTCCGCTCTGTTTAGTAGCTAGTCGAGGCTCAAGTTAATCTGATACAATTTTAGGCTTAGGCACCAGAGTGTAATTACCTGAGGACAGCGTCAAAACGCCACAAGAGCGAACAACGTGTTTTTCGCAGAGTCCTCAAGTATTCACGTAAATATGCACCAATGAGATCAGTTAGCAACGATTTTGCAGCTTAGTGCACCGTCTTTCACAAAGCTCTAGCTGTTGTGTAGCTCTGGCCTTTTTGCAAACCATTTGCATCCCTTCTCTGGATTCTTTTTTACAGTGAAGCTGTACATGGCTAGTTTCCAGCGGATCGATGTCCGTAGACCAAGAATCTCGAAGATAGTGCAATACCAGGCCGATCCACGGTGGAGGTGAAGCAGGCTTCAAGCACTCCGAGCTTGTAAAAATAAGTTTAATATATTCTGTCCAAGTAAAATCCGTATCAGATAATAAGCTGATAAGGACAGATACTACACTTTGACCCACGTCGGCCATGTCTACATTCGCACCATACACGTGTACGCCATCTTGCGTATTCAAACCAGTGCCTACCAATCTGACCTGTCTTCTAACGTCATGCTCTACCTAGGCTCCTTTCCTCAGTTCTGTTGTGACTGTGAAACGGGTAGGCGTGTTGTACGGTTTGAAGAACAGCGTGCCTACCAAGAACGATGGCGTGAACAGAAAAGGGAATGGGCGCTGCGGCGGCGGAAGGACACCAGCGACGATGAGCGGGCCAAGGACGCCAAGCTTAAGCGTGCTGTGCGCCAGTACCGCGAGACGAAAAGAAATGGGAAGCGGCCACGTGACACCAATCCCGCAAGCTTGCAACGTTTCACCAGAGCAACAGTCAATCACCCCATACACAGCTTCGCTGGTCACCTATCTTAACCGAGTGGAATAGCACTGAATTTTTTCAGTCTACATTGACATCACTAGAACGCAATGATTTGACACTTTTCTTTTCAACTGCAGTGGTAAGCTCCCAATCATGATTTGGAAATGCCGGCCGTAGGCACTCCAACCCAATTTTATTCTTCTGTAAATGTCTTTCTCGTGATCAGGATCAGGGTCAAGATCATGATCATAATCGGGGCAGAAACTTGGAGGTTAACAAAGAAGCTCGAGAACAACTTAGAGCGATGGAACAAAAATATTAGGCCTAACGTTAAGAGACAGGAAGAGAGTTGTGTGGATCACAGAACAAACGGGGATAGCCGATATTCTAGTTGACATTAGGTGGAGAAAATGGAGCTGGGCAGGTCATGTAATGCGTAGGATGGATAACCGGTGAACCATAAAGTTACAGAATGCATACCAAGAGAAGGGAAGCGCAGTCGAGGACGGCAGAAGATTGGGTGGGGTGATGAAGTTAGAAAATTTGCAGGCGCAAGTTGGAATCAGCTAGCGCAAGACACGGGTAATATGGAGATCACGGGGAGAGGCCTTCGTCCTGCAGTGGACATTAATATAGGCTGATGATGATGGTGATGACATTGGCATCGTTATCGATTGCCCAAAATCATTTGTGTGCAATAGCTACTCTTGTAAATTTTATATAAGTTCTCGGTCTCGCTCACCGATTGTTGTCCTGCTGAGTCAACGAAGTCGCAGGTCCTTCGGCCGTGCCCATGCCGCTCCGCTCTCGACGTTGTCGACTCCGTTTGTTAATGACAAGTGCTCTACAAGACACCAGCGCTGTCTCTCTGGGTAGCAGGACAACTAGGCAGGCACAAGCAATGAGTTCATTTCCTGTCAAAGTCGATTTTTTGCCTGGAGTACAGCTATTTCGTGAAGGCTGCACGACCCAATCGGTTCGAAGACCCAAAGAACGCGCCGGTGACCTCCACACCTGCAAAGAGCGGTAACCAAGTTTGCAGTTGCGTTAGCGCGTAACTCAAGCTCAGACGCGTAGACTGAAGAAAAAGCCGCAGTTTCGCCCGAAAGGCGAAGCACTGATTGCGATAGCAAACTATTAGACAGCTATACGAAGCAAAGTTAGTACTTCTATCAGCTGCATAAACTGCTGTGAACATTTGGTTCCCGTCTAAATTATTAAGCACGTTGTGGTTCAGGCGCACGCGAAGACGAACACATCTCACTCGATGACCGCGGACACTCGTTGTCAGAACGCTGGCGGGATGAAGAGCGGCAGCAGCAGCGAGCGAATTCCCCTTCGTGCTTCCTCTGCTTCAGTTCAAACTTGGCCTGCGATAACAGCGCATGCGAAGCCATCACCTGTCATGGGCCACCTAGTCTTCGAACCCAGTGCAGGGGTGGTATTCTGTGAGAGCCTAATTAGTGGACTATCCATTGCGGCTGCCTCTGATTGGTTGCTGCTTCACGAGCAGGAAGGAGACTGGCTGGCACGTTCGCGCACATCAAGCACCACCCAATGGCGACAGCCGAAGTGGACAGTCCACTAAGTAGACTTATAGAATACCACCCCAGATTACCTCTAAGATAGGGTGGAAAAAATGGAGCGCTCGGCCGCCGCAGCCGGGGTAGAACAGATATGCACTAACGTGCCCCCTCGCCTCACCCCCAATCGCACGCACATCTCCTTGCGCGCTTGAGAAAACGGAGAGCACCCTTCCAACCTTCCACCTTCCTCTCTTGCGCTCGCGAGAAGACGCGGCAGCATCAAGCCACCATCCTTCCGGTTGATCCTTGCAAGCTTGCCATCGCACCTATACAGCGCACGATCAGCGTACGATAGAGCGCACCTATACAGGGGACGGTCGCAATGTTATTGCACTTGAACTTCATGCGGAACATCATGACAATGCCGACGCCGACGTCGGTGGCGGTAATTCACCCGGAGTGTTTATGTAATTGCTATCGCAATTTTAAAATGTTCGTGCAGACCCACAAGAATTACGACTTGTGTCGTAAATGTTGCCTGCATACAAAAGTACATTAATGAGAATATTCCAGCTACTTTAAGCATTTGTAAGACTAATGCTTGGCAGAAAGCAACAATTTATTAAAGCGTCTGCATAATCGAAGTACACTCCGCGATTTAAAACGACAGCAAGATATATAAATTAATTAAAAGAAAGCATTGCTCTACTCGCTGGGAAGAAAGAAGTCGTCAGAATGAAGCTATTCGAACAAACTGGCACAGTATAAGTCATATTTTCTAAATGAGGAAATTTCTGATCCAAGTCGCTCTCTGATGCGCGTCGTTTGCTTCTTCCGGGAGAAGATGAAATCATACATTGCTGTCTTTCCACTGCGATGAGGCACGCTATAGTACAAAACAAAAGTCTCTGGACATCGTCTTTCTTTTTCATTTCCAGGCTTCTGCGCGGCGGCACCGGCAATTTGAGAGCTACGAATCATTCAACGCATGCCGGGATATGAGACCATCTTTCGCTTGAAGCTTGAACCTGGATCGGCTGCTTCTCGGCGCGGCCGCTAGGTAGCAAGCGTTTACTTGGAGTACTGTACTTGGAGTGCGAATAGTGCCTAAATACACTGGCTATATTTTGCCGAAGGCGCGCGCTCGACTTCCCCAAGCAGCCGCGCTGCGGCGCTGCCGATCACTAAGGTGCAGCCGTGCGCGTTCACTGCATAGACCTGCGTTCGTGGTACACGTTTTCGCCACGAAACCTGTCTTTCCCCTTGCCTTGACAGCCCTTCGTCTAAAAGCTTTCCTGGCGCCAGACAACCATACCAGCCTAGCCCTATCCGAAAAAAATCCCCAACCCAAGAGCGTGACGAGGCCGATGAAACTTTGAACACCTATTACCACTGGGCTAGCTGACTGATTTGTATTACTACAGCGAACCTGTTAGCCTCTAGTTGGTCGGTATTTTCCGTGTTCGCGTGCGCGACCTGTGCTCACATAAAAATGTGGGCCGATCCCGGAGACTGTGCAAAGAAGCGGGAAGCGCACAGTGTGCTGCGCCTCCAAGCAGCATCACACGATGTTAACAAGTGACACCATCACTTGACAAAGACGTCATCACGTGCCGTCACGTTTGAGATGATTACGGCATCAGATGACCTCATCAGGCAATATTGTGACCGGACGATGCCGTTATCACCTAACGTAACGTGGGACGGGATGATGTCTTCACGTGAACTCTGGTGGGATGACGACCTCACGCGACCTTTGAGGTGATGACATAATCACGTTTCGTCATCGTGTCAAACGTGACGTCACCACTTGGTCACGTGGGTTTTGGTACCATCCGATGTTAACACTGGAGTTTTCGCTTCATGGGATATATAACGATTGCGTGTTCATAAAAATACCCCCCCCCCCCCTCTCAGTAGCTTTAAAGGCAGTTTTGCACAGCTTTGCAGGACATCCACTTTCGCAGGGCCGCGATGGCGAGTAATTTTTACGTTTCATTTGGAGTATCTAACGAAAGAGATCACTGCAAACAAACACCGAAGGTTTGTTTACACGTTGATCACATTTAGTCACTTTGGATGAACATGCCTCACGGCAATTCGGATCGCGATGCAGTCGACTGCAATCACGCTCCTCAAAAAAAAATCAAATTATGGGGTTTTACGTGCCAAAACCAGTTCTGATTATGAGGCACGCCGTAGTGGGGGACTCCGGAAATTTGGACCACCTGGGGTTCTTTAACGTGCACCTAAATCTAAGTACACGGGTGTTTTCGCATTTCGCCCCCATCGAAATGCGGCCGCCATGGCCGGGATTCGATCCCGCGACCTCGTGCTCAGCAGCCCAACACCATAGCCACTGAGCAACCACGGCGGGTAATCACGCTCCTCAATGGCCGGCGTAGCATGCACAGTCCTGCTGAGTGAACTCAATCAACTGCTCCCTGGCAACCATTTTTAGAGGCCAGTTGGGTCTGTCGCAGTAGGATCCAGGTCGAGTCTGGCGCAGCAGCCGTTGTGCGAGTGACATTGGAATTAGGTAGCGGGTTCTTTTTTTGGAGGGGGGGGGGGGGCTTGTTTGTATAAGGTACGAGTATATCGACGTTTTTGTCGATATATCACTGGGCTTGCTGATTCGAAATGTTGCTATGTCAGTCAGTTCATGTTAAATAGCGTCGCATATATCCAAAAGGAAAGCAGGGACACCTTTGCCCTTTCCCAACATGCCACTGTCTTCGATCATCGTATGTGGTAATAACACAAGCACTCAGAATGAGTGCCACTCAGAATGAGACTCACTACTGATGCATTTTATTTAGAAGACACAATTCGCTTTACATAGCACTAGCAGATGTTACTCGCTTTATCCCTTATATCACTTTGCGAGTTTTTAGCTGGAGCTCCTAGTGCTCTTGTATGGTTCCAGAATCTATTCGGGGTGCCTTTGTCTCTTTTGCGAATGTTATCCACACAACGTTCACTTGCGCATTTATTTTCTCTTGCACCAGCTCACTCGCCACCCTTTTCTTTTCTCGGTATGTGTTCCATCTAAGGAGCACGTCTTCTACGTGTAATCCCAACTTTTTGGCTTCTCGATCATCCCTAGACGCCTGCTTACGCTCTCTATAGCTTGCGTTTTTTCCTTGTTCCATTACTTACTAGGTTTCCGCTTTCCAATCCAACAATATTTTTGCCGTGTCTGTCTCATTTTGTGCTGGATAACGTCTACCAGTTTCTTGTATTCCTAGACTACTGTAGAAATATCCTCAAATTTTTTGTCTATGTTTTTTAGATATATGTTATTTGCTGTTCATTCATTCAATATCTCTCTCAAACTTTAATGTTAATCGTCCATGACGGCTACCCAGCTTATTTTTTGCATTTTTGTCTAGTATCATTTGGTCTAGTTGTTCATAGACCATTTCTAAGACAAAGGCGTAGTCCAAACATGACTGCCTGTTACCGCTTTGCCACGTTACTTGTGCATGACTCTTATTCTCCCTGTTAACCACTATAAGGTTGTGTTCATCACACAGTTCCAGCACTAGAGAACCGTTGTAATCAGCATCGCCCAGGTGCGCCTTCATTTCTCCCACTAATATGACCTGGCCTGATTTATTGAACTCATTAATATCGCTTCTAATAGCATCAACCAATTCCTTATTTATTTCTCTGCTATCACTACCTGTCCATAAGTAAGCTACTCCCAGTAACGTCTTTTTGCCTTACCGTGTGCCACTTCTCCATAAATGCTCCTTACATGTCTGTTTTATCATTTGCCACTTCATACCTCGCCTAACTAGTATGCCTACGCATCCGCCTTTCATTGATCCGGTCATTCTGTTGCACCCTTCTCATACAAAATTGCCAATAACAGGCTGCGGCTCCAAATCTCCTAAATGCGTTTCGTTCAGGGCGTACAGTGGTGAGCACTGTTAGGGTGAACGCCTCATTAGAATTCAAGTTGGTATAACTTCAAAATACCTTCTACTTCAGGGGGGAAATGTGCCGAATACGACGTCTAATGATGATGCCGATAAAACAAATAGTTTTCTTTATTTTGTGCTAAACAAAAACTGCTATAGGCTCGCGAATACTAACGAGGTGTTCACCCTAGCAGTGCTCACCGCTGTACATGCTAATAGCTTCATAATTCAGCTGCGTTTGAATTTCCAGCCACTTTTCCGGCTTGCGACTACCCTGCGTGTTTATGCAACAAATTTTACGTTCTCTATTCTTATCCTTTGTGCATCTTTTCCTAACTCCTTGTGGTCTAATTCTGCCCTTTACTGGTGTATCGCTACACTCAATACTTGATCTTGCTTCCTGATTGCCTTGGGCCCACCTAAAAAAGCTACAGCCCGCGCCGCGAATCGACGTCCAACCGGTGTTGCTACACTTACGCTAAAATGTATTCCGCCATGCACAAAAGCACCTTCGCGGCCTGCTGGGTGCACTTCTCGAGTGATGTCAGTGACCGTAAAATTCATTGCTTTAGATTGAGTCTAAATTTCCCTGTTTACTGCAAGAGCTGCCCTTTCAATTGCATACCTCTGCCTTCCAACCTTTGGCACCGTGCAGACTGCCGATTTGTACTTCCTTTGAAACATTCCGCAGGTAGGTGACCCCTTTGGCTATTTGCTTCGCGATCCCAGCCCCTCGTCCCTGCAGTTCGTCAATCACTCCGCCAATTATCGCCACTAGTGCCTCCCCTGTCCCACATGCGTTCATTGGCTTTCGCTATCACCTCTCTAATTGGTTTTTGCTGGAGCGCGCTAATCTACACTCGCTCGCCTAGAAAGGAAGCAACCAGCAACCGTCCGGCTGTAGTTTACTGCGTTGTTGCTCGTGCTTCTCTGTTCGATTCACGTTATCGGAGCAAAATAAGCAACACCATTCACATGTGTGTAGTGGCCAACGCTTCAAAGAATTTGGAAGAAGAATTGCTGCGTGGTGGGGTGCTCACGGTGACAAGGTTCTAATTATTCCCTGCGAGGCCGCATGAGCGGCAGCAAGCCGTCCGAAAAAAATGTTCGCTTCTCAAGCATCCTTTTGACATCTCATTGTTTTTAAGCGCAGCTTTCTATTTCTCGCTGATTCGTCCGTGAGTGCCGAAAACGCACTGCAGGAAAACCAACTTACACAATAGAACTATCTGCGCATCTGCGCACACAATAGAACAATCTGCGCACTCAATCGCAGAACACTACAGTTTACATTCGCAGTTGTACCGATAAGAACAATGGGAACTGCAACGCCGCGCTACCCAGACTAACTGTATATATCTTCATTGCACTGCGCGAGTCACGCAATGCATTCCCGGCAGTCACCATGGGTAGTGTTATACATAGTATAAACACGTGTGGTGGTCAATAAACCTTGTTGGTAGTTTGCGCTCGTCTGTGTCTCATGTGCTCTTTTGTGTCTGTGTATTTGCGCTTCAAGCTATCTCCGATGTACAACCAACAGGCCCAAATCGCTACAATTCTGAAGTTCATTCCTAGTACAACGGGCTCTCCTACTTCTGTCTCCACTAATCCTTGTGCGACTGTGTCGCTCATTGCTGTGGCCACCTGCAGAGCGCGCGCCTTAGCATTCTGCATAAGGGAAAGGCACCTGCCACATGACGTTAGCCTAATGTTTGGAGGCTTCATTCCTTCGTTTGGCCATGGCATTCGTGTTTGCAAGATTCTGAAGTCTGAGTGGTACAGACAAGCCAGGCTGCACCGTCAATACCTTTCTGCTCAGGTGTTGCAACGGTATGAAGCGCCAGTGGCTAAACGCCAGTTACATGAGTACATGATGACAGCTGACCAGACGACTGAGTTTCTCTGGGTGCAACACTTGCGGACGTTGCGAGCTAGCACCCCAAAGAAGGAAGCTGCAGTGATGTGTCCTGTTCACAAGGCCGAAGATCTTGCACTGTCGCCCGATGTCGAGCGCGTTTTGGGCCTCAGTCCCAAATTTGCTGTAGAGCCAAGACCTACGGTGCCCAAGCTGCTGACCCTCGTTCGACAAGTGTCAAGACAAGCCCCAGAGCACGAGCAGGATTGTTGCGTGCCTGTAGGAGTCGACGTCCTTGCCCACCACCGACAAGCCAAGCCCAGGATTCCCCTGAAGCGTGTCGAGGCTTTCCTCGAGGCGAAATCCCTGACGGTCTTGCCAGCTGACAAGGAAGGAGGGTTTGCTGTTCTTTGGTCCGCTGTATCGAACAGGCCGAAATCGTTACAATTCTGAACCATGGGTAGGCCATGGGTGCAGCGCAAGGCATGAGAAAAAGCTGCCGCACGCGAACGTAAGCGCGAGCGCGATCGTGCCCGTAAGGCCGATCCCCTGTATCGACAGTGGCATGCAGTCCGTGAAAGTGCGAGTGTGTGCGTGTAAAGAACAGCTAGATGTGATAAGATAAAGGCTATGCAACTTAACGAAATTTGTCTTTATTCAACTTCAACGTTCAAAAAATACAATCCTAAACAAGCAATCAAATCACATATGCAACGCATCCCTCAGCATTTCTTGGGTTCGTTGCCTGGTCGTTGGCTTTGGACTTTGATTCAGTTTACATGGCTGAAAGCTTCGCGTTCAACCATCTTTCTTAAGCAAAGAGGCTTTGATTGTTGTACTCGATCATGTTGCATGGGTAAGCGACGAAGTTAATAACGGCCTACCGATGTCGGTTGAGTATGTCCGCAATGCAGCATGCGGGTTAAATGCTTTTCGCTTAGGTTCTGAATGCTGACTGCCACTTCTTTAGCGTCTGCCAGGGGGCACGACTGCACCGTAGTATTGTATGTTAAAGCTGCTGAAGCTTGCGAGGACTGATTTTGTTGGTTTTATGCGGCCCGCTCAATCGTCACAGCAGCTGCCACGCAGTTCATACCTTCGTATCTATTTTATGCGTGGTTTCGCGCCATGTAGAACTGTGGCTAGTGGCTTCATACAGAACTGTTGATTTTTTTAAGTGCGAGTTTTCTCCTCGCCTCGTTTGTGAGGGGCTTAAATCACGCTGTGTTTATCGTAATCACTACATGCAAGTGCTTCTTTAACAGGCTTATTTTTTTCGGCTGATGAAATATTCAGTGTTGTGGTTTCTTGGAAAATGTGCTAAAAAAGAGGTAGCTTAGGGAGAGGATTGCTGTTTTACTGTCACTGAAAAAATTTGCGTCACCTTTGCAACCTCTTTACGCCTTGATGCTGTTTGAGCAGACTTACCACGTACAGTGCTTTGTTTCGCAGCGTAGTCCCTAAAGGACCGAACCCGGCCTTCCCGCCAGTGCCCACCTAACTTCGGCAGCAGTGGTTGTGGCGGCGTGACTGCTTCTAATTATCGCCTTGAATTCTGTACAGATCTTCTGACACTGTCACCTCCGGCTGATCGTCGTTAGCTGTCAGCGTGTATCAGGTGGTACACGTGTCAAGCCTGGCTGCTTCCCTCTCGCGGCTGGCTTGCTGAGCTGGCTTGGGCTGCATTTCTGCGCCTGCGGGGTCTGCATTTCCGCCACCTAGCGGGGAAGAGAGCCTTCATAAGGACCCACCTCTGGACGGCGCCGATCATTCGGCAGCAGTGGTTGTGGCGGCGTGACTGCTTCTAATTATCGCCTTGAACTCTGTACAGGTTGGTGCTTTGCCAATCCTTTCTTTTTTTTTCTTGTGCTCTGTCGTAGCCACTGCCGCTGCTTGCATTGTGTGTTGCGATTGCATCTGGTCACTATGCCTACAAATGCTGAATTGGCAAAGGAGATAGACGCTCTCCGTTCTGAGGTTGCGGCCATGCGAGACAGCCTTCAGGCGTTCAATGCACTTTATGAATCAGTCAAGACCAGAAATGAAGCTCTCGCAAAGGAAAACAAGGCGTTGAGGGACGAAAACAAATCAGTGAAACATGACTGCAGGCTATTCTCGCGGCGGCTTGCTGACGTTGAACAATATTCACGGGCGAACAACGTCGAAATAAAAGGCATCCCGAAGACAGAAGGTGAGAGCTGTCGTGCAGGCCATTGGCGAGAAAGTTGGCTGCGCAATTGCTCCCAGTGATATAGACATAGCGCACCGTGTACCGGGAAAGCAGGGCACACATATTATTGCGCGGTTCTGCTCACGGTCAAAAAAAAAAAGACTTCGCGGTAAAAGCAAGAAAGGCAAGACTAAACACAAGAGCTGTTGGGCTTTCTGGGAATTCAGTTGCCCCCATCTACGTCAATGACCACCTGACGCCAGAGAATAAGCGACTTTTCGCACAGGCCCTTGAGCTGAAAAAAAGCTAAGGGATGGAAATTTCTCTGGACAGATAATTGCATTATCAAGGCCAGGAAATCGGAAGATAGTAGAGTGCACCGCATCTCTGGCGTGGGTGATCTTGCCGTATTTAAATAACTTGTCATCGTACGCACCTGTTAACCACTTCAGTCGCTGTACAGAATGGATTCGTCCATATTTTCATTCGAACGCACTAAAGCACTTCTCAAGGACAATGCGTCTGCATTCTCTTTAATTCATTTTAACATCCGGAGCCTTCGCAAACACTACGATGATGTTTGTGCTTTCTTTTCAGTCATCGATCACACGTTTTCATTCATATGTTTATCAGAAACTTGGTTGACCTCACATGACGGCGCCTTGTACAGAATCCCTGGCTACATATCAGAATATTGTCATCGTGAGGATAGTCGTGGTGGCGGTTCAGCTATTCTTGTTGATTCTACTGTACCTTATCGACGGCGACTTGACGTGTCATTAAGCACACCACTTTGTGAATCCGTATGCATTGAAATTGACCATCATCATCTGCCAATGACTAACCGTAACACCGTCATTCTATCACTTTACCGATCACCCTCTTCATCATATGCAGAATTTTGCGCAGAATTTGAAGTAATGTTAAACAAGTTAATTGAAGAGAACAAGAATGTAGTTATCTGTGGTGACATAAACATTAACATTGCTGATCAACACAGCCAATCCTGCTCTGAATACGTACGCTGTTTTCTTGGTTGCGGCTTTTCGTCAGTAATACGTACTCCAACTAGATACGATTCCAATACATTGATCGATCACATCTTGGTCAGTCTGCCTACCGACGATATTACAGCAGGAGTGTTGGACTATGCTATTACGGATCATTACCCGATATTTTTGTGTTTCGAGTCTAAAGAGTTCCACCGTATTAGAAATAACATGCGCACTACTTTTGATTCAAAAAAATTTTTGGACACCATTCGAAACACTAATTGGAGCGAACTATATCACGAAAATAACCCCGAAACTGCATTCGAATCTTTTTCAACTAAGATAAGAGAATGCATCAGTCAGTCTCCTTCTGAAATCACGGTTAAGCAATGGTTTCGTACGCCTAGGAATCCTTGGATCACTAAGGCACTAATGAATTCTATAATGAAGAAAGATAATCTTCGCAGGAAGGTCAAGGCAGAACCGTTTAATCATTCCCTAAAGGGTCGGCTAAAAATTTATTCCAATATTCTGGGAGCTGCTCTGAGGCACGCTAAACGGGAATACTATCAAAATAAGATTAGAAATAATTGTGGCAACACCAGGCAGAAGTGGCAAGTAATTAAAGAATTTCTTAACAACAATGAGCCTAAAGCACACCCAGCTGCCATAACTCTTAACGAAAATAGATACACGGATTCTGGTTCCATCGCTGAAGTTTTCAGTTCACATTTCAGTGCCCCTGTAGATACTAATAAAACCACTCAATCGGAACTCACACTGCCAAGTCTTCCACGTACTCCTCAATCTTTTTTTTTTGTACCCCACGGCACCAGATGAAGTTAACGATATTATCTTATCATCAAAGAATACTGGCCCAGGTCTCGACCAAATTTGCGCTTCCAAAATTAAACATGTATCAAATGAGCTTTCACCAATCTTAGCCTATTTAATCAATAAGCTTTTTCAGCTGCTGTGTTTCCTCATAGCCTGAAAGCAGGTAAAATTATCCCGATTTTTAAGAAAGGTGATCGCGAATGCTCTAACAACTATCGCCCTATTTGCATTTTAACTTTCTTTAGTAAAGTAATTGAAAAACTAATCTACATCCGCGTAATGAAATACTTATCCAAATTTGACTTATTATCTGATGACCAATTTGGCTTCCGTCCAGGTTTTTCAACAGAGGTTGCACTAATTACTTTCACTGACAGAGTTAAATTGGCAATTGACGAAGGCCTACTTTTTGGAGCTGTGTTCATTGATTTTACTAAGGCCTTTGATACAATTAATCACAACATTCTCTTTCATAAACTTGACTGTTACGGCATATCTGGACCCCCCTTACAGCTGATTAAAAGCTATCTTACTAACCGGACGCAAGTTGTTCATATAAATGATTCATTCTCATCTCCAAAAATCACTGACGTTGGCGTTCCCCAGGGATCGATCCTGGGACCCCTCCTGTTTTTGTTTTTTATAAATGATTTACCACTTCGTTTGAAACACACTAATGCTCTTCTCTATGCTGATGACACTACAATTTTTACTACACATAAGGACCCACTCATACTACAACATTCACTAAACATCGACTTAGATAACGTTCTTTCATGGTGTGAATAGAACGCATTACGTATCAATCCATCGAAGACTAATTTTATGGTGTTTCATTCCCCACAGTTATTGCCGAACATCTCTTCATTAGTGGTGACACTTGATGGACACTTCATTCATACATCTGCTTCCACAAAATTTCTTGGTGTAATATTAGATAAACATTTGAAATTCAGTGAGCATGCTCAGTCCTTAACTCAAAAAGTGTCTTTCGGTATTCATGTGATTATCAAAACACGGCCTTACTTTTCAACCGAAATCCTTCTTTCCTTATATTACGCATTTATTCATAGCCATCTGTCGTACTGCCTATCATCATGGGGAAATACGTATTGGTCGCATATAGGTCATCTTGAACGCTTACAAAAGCAAGCTTTAAGACTTATCACTTTCAACCCTTTTTATCCCCATCAGCCCCCATTTTTCGCAGTCTGAATATTTTGCCTCTGCGTAAACTTGTTAGCCACAAAATTCTTATAATCATGTTTCGTGTTTTAAATCATGAATTATACATTTCTAGTTTTTCTGATGTCACTCTTGTAAATACTAACAACACAAGGATTTCAACTAACCGTAATCTACTTTTACCCAAAATACGCACAAACTATGGTCGAATGACGACAAGATTTTCATGTGTAACTCTGTGGAACAAGCTACCTTTTGTCTTGAAATCATGCACAATGCACTCATTTTGTAAACGTCTTAAAATCGAATTGTTAAACGATTTGTGACTTTATTGTTTTCTTTAGATTTCTTTGTTTGAAGCAAATTGTCATTATTACTTATATTGCCCTACTCTCTTTTTTTTCTTTTTTTTCTGCTCTCTTTTTCTTTTCGCACACTTCTATATTTTGCTGCAATTTCGCCACTGTTTGCTGACCAATGAACTAATACTCTGTTTATTTTTGTTAGGAGGTCCCCCTGACAGTTTTTACTTTACTTTGGGACGTCTGATTGTTCAATCACAATGCAAAACTAATGTATATGACAAATGTATATATTTTGAATAAACTTCAAACTTCAAACTTGGCCGGCGCTGCTCCATCTTTAAATATAACATGTGACATCTCTCTTCCGTCACATTATCAAGAAATACTGAAAAATTGGGAAGGCTTTACCTTTGTGTGCTTCCAAGAGGTCACAAAGGCAATTTAGAATTGCGAAAATGGCAGCGGGAAGGCCAGTCGACGTATGCAGCGTAATGGCATAGGCGGCAAGGCTAACTATAGCACTTTTATTCAACCGCGTGTTTGGTGACTTCGTTGACTTGCTTAGGCATTTCCATTAACACATTCGCAATTGCTCTTCTTGAGGAGACTTTGACGGCACTTATTCGGCGAGGTCACATGTATTCATCGGCAGAAAGAGAACTACAATATGTGCAGGCAACGCGCCATGCGGAGTAGTTTGAGATGTAAATCAGCACCAACGACGTGTGCGTATTCTTGAGGCACAGAAACAGTATTGCAGCAAGGGTAGAAAAAAAACTATTCAGACATCGCATTATTCAGCAAAACAGAGACTACTTAACACGAGCTTTACTTCATATAACTAGGCTTCGTTGCGCTTGATTGCGGGACTCACAAGGCACATATGCGTACTGAGTTGTCCCAAACTCTGGTACCACCGTGCAAATGTCCGCTCCCGCTTCAGCGTGAATTCTCATGATGGCTACGTTCTCACTCGCGTTGATCGCCAGGAACTATTGATATAAGCGTTCACTTTCTCTAAACTCACCTGAAATGTTCGTTATGAGTGCATAGCGCCTTCATTTTCTGAGATCGTTCTGCGATTCCGGTGCCCGTTGGCCCAACGAGACGCATCCACATAGCAACATTAAGATTGTCTTTTCTTGGGTATGTTTGGCCCGAGCCACCCGACGAAACGATGTCTACCAAAGCGAAAATGTGAGCCCAGTGCCATGGGCTCGCACTGGCGCGCGTCTTGTAGGTTCAAGCCACTCTTACACGCGAGGCGTGGCAAACGCAGGGTGCGTGCGTGGGCGCGATCTTTCGCGCACGGCACGCGTACCTGTAGTTTTGCTTTTACCGCTTCTACCTTGCCTACGTGCCATCAGCAGTCGGAAATGCAACTGAGTTTTCGCAAACGCACTGTGCTCCAATCATGCTAGATTGTGGATTGAAGACTTGTGCAGTAGTTGGCTGCAAAAATAGTGATTGGCATGTTAAGGAATTTAATGACTATGTCTGGCCAAGTTCGCGGACTGCTGCTGCAAGGCCGCGATTTTGTAGCGATGCCTTATGACTTATTTTAGAATAGTCTTATCATCCACCGCTCACGGCCGGCTGATCCCGTTGATAACGCGAGCGCACCGTCGCTCTGACCACTGACAAAGCGCGATAAGCGCGAAAAGGCATTATGACATTAAAGGCATCGCTACAAAATAGCGGCCCAACTGTCCGTACCTGTTTCCGGCACTTCGGGATGTACGGCTTTCCTGGAGAACACAGAAGTTAGTTCACCCGCCAACGTTGTATCGCTAACCTTCAAAGAAAGGGCTTCAGCCCCGGTACGTCGGCAAGAGTGAGTACCGCTCGTTACAAAGTGATAACGTGAATAGCGCCGCTTCCTGTCATAGTAGGTTACGCGCACAGTATCTGAACACATCTACCCCAACCAGTACGGAAACTTACGCCCACTCTTTCGCCAACGTGTAATAAGTGAAAGGACGTACACTTGAATATATGCGCACTATATACGCACAATAAATGACGGTACTACACCTATAACGTACGAATGGTCGAAGCTGAATGTTTCGTGATGGTCCACAAGAGTAAGCGAGTTACCAGCGATAATAAGGAAGATTGTGCAGATTCTGATGGCATATGTGCGGCTCATAAGTGACACTGTTCTTTCGATGCTACCCGACTCTGCTGCTTACATATTGATGAAAATTCCTAGAAAAAGAACAAGCGAGGCTCCGACCAGATGTCGGCCGTTGAAATAATCCTCAAGAAACAGCGAGCCAAACTTACACATGCTCCATGCCTATAGGAAGCAAATGAAGATGTCGTGTGTTGTACAGGTGAGGAATGACTAGTTATAGACAAACGAAGAAATGAACCTGCTTAAAGACGCCTGACGAAATGTTTCTGTGTGCGAAAAAATCAGCTTCAAGCGCAGCGGCCGCCGCTTATAACACGACTGGCAGATATGCCCTGCCGCTGGCTTTTTTTTTCCCTTTTGCCAGCTGAAGCATTCAGGAGTCATCGGTTGTGAGCAGCATAAAATCGAAATTACGAACAGCTTCATGAAACTAATACATTGCTCGCCTGCACTTCCTTATGGCAACCAAGAACAAGACTTTGAGCGTACTCCAGAAAAGCTACAGAAATGCTACATGCATTTTGAGCGCTGTGACCAGTGCAGTGTTTCATTTACGCACATTAAATTTTACGTACTGTTAAATTTTGGCGCTTGTGAAAGCTCGTTCAAAAATGTGCTTAGTGCATTATTACTCGCCGAAGTCATTGCTTTCACTAATTATTGGTATTTTGTTTCTTTTACATCTGTACGTATGCATGCATGACATAAAAATTTCATATAGGTACCATTTGTGCTAATGCGTTTTATGGTTTACTCAATACAATGAACAAATGTTATAATTGCGACTGAAATTCTGCTCTCTCATGTGTTATTGTTACTGAAATTCTGTTCTCTCGTGCGAGATGTATGTACTTTGTATATGTATTCATTTGCATTGGTTATCACTGCTGTTGTAACTGTGGGGGCTAGGACCTCTGTCAGGTCCTAGCCCTTTCAGGTCCTTTAGTCCCATTCTCCCCTCGTTTGGACGAGAAATAAAGTTCATTCAATTCAATTCAATTTAAAGCTATATTTACCATATAGATGGCTTGCACTGACGTCATTGTAGCCGCCATGTTGTTGTACCCACACGATGATAAGCTGGGTTCGTAACGTCACGTGAAAGCTTTCAATAAAATGGATTAGACTGAAGTGCTCGTAGTCGCCATGTTGGTGCCTCAAAACGGTGATAATGGTGCATCCAGACGAAGGACCAAATCCGGATTTGTAGAGCCGGACGGCGCGTCACGTGACCTCACATCAGCGATTTGCCTCGTCCGCGCCTCGTTCGGGAGCCGCGCGGACGGATAAAGCCAACCCGATTTTCACATCCGGATTCTGGCGGGGCAAAGCCGCAGCTTTAACTTATAAACACGCAGTGCCTGGCAACCAGTACACTTCTTTCCTGCTCGAGGTCAACCGCATTGCTTATCATTGCTTTGTTTGCTGGCGCCTGGTTTCAGTGCTTCATAGCTTCTGGTGTCGTTCACTTCAATTGAACAATGAATTTGTGCGATGACGCCGCCTTTTATTTCATCCACATCGTGGAAGAGTTTCCAACTTTGTGGGACCTCAGCCGCGCAGATTATGCGGACACCGTAAAAAAAACAATCTATCTGGGAGCAGATCGCCGAACAGATGAAGGAGAATTGGCCAACCTACGGGCCGTACAGCGTCGGTAAGTGCTTTAGCATATTCCAGTGGCTGAAAAAGTGATACGATATTACAGTAACTTGAGACAGTACTCTCAAACCAGTCGGCTGCTAGCCAGCGCAGAGGCTGCGGTCGAGAGTAATCCGGCTCGGTGGCGCTGTCGTCTGCAAGGGCCTCGTCCGTCGTGTGGATGCGCTTGCAGCCGGACGGTCCGTGGCATAGTCGTCCGCGTCCGCTAAAAATCCGGATTCGGTCCTTCGTCTGGATGCACCATAAGGTGCGTGCGTGACGTCACGTGAAAGCTATCAATAAGCTTGGTGTTGCTGCATGGTTTGCGTGTGTGACCGAAGAATTACCTAAATTATTATTGCATTCAAATATATGTATATACGATCTTCACGAGTCCAAACTATGATTTTTCATGCTACAGGCTACTGCTCTCATCATACACATCATCGAACAATGTATGAACCACGTATGTAGGCCGCTGCAGCACACGACGCGCGCTGCCGGAGACAAACCTCCGACCGCAGCGCCACGTTTGTCGTCATGAAGCGGATAAGCGCTGAACTACGCTTCACGCCCGGCGGATAACGCACCTACCCATCCAGCCACCGTAGCTACGGTGGCTAGATGGGTAGGTGTGCCGTCAATCAATAATCTCAGCTGGGTGCACTTGTGTGTAGAAAGCCAAACAATACTCGATCCTATCTGTGACAGCCGAGAGCACAATCGTCTGTCGCCGAACCTAATCTCACCGGTCAAGTGCGTCCACTATTTCTGGAAGTCTCACCGTAGATGCTAGAGTAATCGCAGGCTTTCGCGTGCATTCGACAAGGCACAACACTATTTCTGACCCGCGGCTGAACCGATTAGACATGCCTTTTTGACTATAAAATTGCCGACAACACTAAAGAAATTTTGATGCTCTAGGCTTTTCTTGCACCAAGCGACAACTTCATAACACTGAAGTTCCGGTGAAAACTAACACTCGCAAGAGGCAGTGCAACAATGCACGGCAATATAAAACATATACAAGGAAGGTTATAGCTTTCTTTTCCTGAATGGATGTCTTGAGACTCAATGTCATGGTTGCCATGATACTTTAGAATTAAAAACGGCGCTTCCATTCCAGAGCGGATGAGAATGCACACAGACGGAAAGTTAGCGATAAAGATTCACGATGAGATTGTTCGAGTTCGGCGGAGACGGTTATTCTGTGAAGTGGTTCGAGTTCGCATATCTCGGTCATCATTAGCAAGAAATATGAACGTCCTTTTTTGTCGTTATTAGTGTTAAGTTTTCCGCCCAGGACCGAAATAATTACATCCTGCCTCCTTTACAGCGTGTTCGTCACGCCCCAAAATCGCCCTGTGAACTTACTTTATGGTCCAGAAATCTTAAAAGAGATTCGCGCAACACTGTCTGTTCTGAAGATGAGCTTATGGGCCTAAGTTTATTGGTATATTTGGGGAGTATTTAATGCTATTATAAATGCTTTTGCTGTCATTCAACGTATAACACCACCATCCTTTAAAGAAGGCACAATTATTGTTGTTCTAAACCTCATTAATTGTCCGGTAATCTTAATTTCTGGTCTATAATTTTCAAATACGAAATCTAAGCTTGCCTTTGGTTTTATCTACTCCCCTGAGATTGTTTCTCAAGGAGTTAGGCAGCCTTCATCAAGCTGTTGCTGCTCTTACACTGCTGTCTTTCTTCGTCTATGCAATGTCTCATGCATGACTGCAAGGATCTCTACTGAACCGACCACCTTGACCGGATGAACGAACGCCATAACTATATCATGTTCTATTGCGCCGTCTCCTGAATTTACTTATGTGTATAGTTTGCTAGTCGTTGCTCATATCTTTTATATTTACATGATGTAAACAACTACTATATAAACCCCCAACCTCTTACAAGAAGTTCCAACGAAAGGATTTTCAGACTTGAGTGAGCAAGCAGGCTCCACCTTAGATGTGCCTTGGCGTATAGGCAGCATGCTTGATTCATGCTGGCAACGCCGCAACTTCAGGCTTTGAGAGCCAAACTTAAGCCGTCCTTCAGTATGCTGTCAGAAAGCTGAAAACAATATTCGCAGTTCAACTGCGTGTGGCAAAAAGATGATAATTCATGATTGGTAGTCAGCCTCCAAAATATGTGCAAGTGTACGTTTATCTAGGTTAATTACTCACATAGAGGCACAGACCACGAGAAGGAAATTTACAGAAGAATAAAAATAGGTTGCAGCGCATAAACCGGCAGCTTACCGCTATCCTTGAAAAGTGCATAATCATTGCATTCTAGCGGTACTAACATATGAAACAGAAACTAGGACGTTACATAGAAGCTTGTGAAGTTAAGGATCACGCAAAGAGTGAAGGAAAGACGCATGTTAGGTTTAATCTAAAGAGTTACCGAAACGACTATGAGAGCAACAAGACGTAGGCGGCTGTTTTATGACCTACATGACACGCAGGTGATGAAATTCATGACCCGGCCTTCCAAGAATACGAGGCTCGAATTGATTGACGACGAAACCACAGGAAAAACGTGCGGTGTTTTCTAGATGCGTCAGCTCGTGGCAGAGCAGCTACAAGTTACCAAAACAGTGGTCATAGAAGAAAACGAAAGATGTGCCATAAATGGTTATAACAAGCAGCATAAGCAGCTACTCCGAACTGCAACCAGTCAGTGTCCCCGACGTTGAAAGCCTGCTGGCAGAAGTTGATGCTTTGAACATGTGCTCAGCGATAAGTGGTCCGACTGAACAAGTACGGGCATCAGAGAATATTCATCACAACTACTGTAGGAGCGCCTGAAAGTATTCTTGTGGCCCTGCATGACAGTCTTGGAGAAAGGCCAGAGGCCGCAGCGGACCTCAAAGGTGCCGTCGAGGTAAAGCTGAACAAAAAGCTCCAGGAAATTGTTTTTTCCTGGTACGGAAAGCGATAACCTGTGTGACACTAGTTACCAGAAAGCAGGAGCGCATGGTATGGTTGTTTCTTACCTCGCTGGTTATGTCCACAAGAAGGTGACGAAAAAACTTGGAGGACGCTTAAGCTTCGCCTTTAAGAGTAGAACGCGATAGCGTTACCGGAACTCGTTCGCATCGTATCGTTCGCATACAGCAAGTAGACTTCATTCACTGCAACACTGAACGTGGGAAAGCCAGCTTACGTCGTACTTTATCATTTTTCTGACGGATTTCACTGTGATAAATTCAACTTTTGTTCACCAAAACCGTGCACCACGTGGATGAGGGCCTACGCGGTCGATGTGGTTGGATGATTTTCTCCGCCACCCGCGATCACACGCCAGTTGCCGACGCCGGATTTTCTGCGACACGGGGCCCTAAACGCTGTCTATTGCATGTCAATATCTATTGCATGGAATGCCTGACTATACTGACAGCTTCCCCCGAACAACTCAATTCGCAACAGTCTTGCCTCTCTCAGAGGCATCTGAATGAACTTAGGTCGTACAAGCCAGGGTGGCTTCGGGAACCGTCGTTGAGGCTGTACGCAGTGATCGAAAAGATGGAGAAAACTGTTTCCGCAGCACTGAACAACTCTCCTGTGTTTGGTGACCTGTTTTAGAAGGTGATAGAGGAGTTGGAAAAAGCTTGTTTGCCTGCATTGGGATGTCATCAGCCCTCCCCGGAAGTTAGCACCATGGTAATCAAGTTTTATGTTTTCATGCGGATGCATTTCTTTGCAAGAAAGAAAAACGGCAAAATGATGGTCATTGAGCAGCTGCAGCAGGCAAGGAAGAAGGCAAAGCTGCTTTAGGCGATGTTGTTAGACTAGTCCTCTCATAGAATTGCATGCTCAATAAAGAATATTCCTGCCGTGAGTCTGTTTTGTTTTCGTCTCCTGGAGCGAAGCATGGAAGGTAAAACACTAATAGACTTTAACGTGACTGTTGAATGTCAGCGGAAAAATAGCGTGTTTTTAGCTTCAAATGCAGATATTTTTTGCATGTAAAAGCGTTACACTGCGTATGGTGCGACGCTGGGCAGAATGGTAAAAACCGGTCGCAAGTGCGTCAGTTAGCCTGCCACCTAACGCATTGAAAAGAAAATAAATAAATAAATAATGGGGTGAGGGGAGAGCGCGTACGCACACACACAATGTAATCACTCTCGGGTTTGCGCAAATTAGATGCCCAAGCCCGAGCATTATCTCGTCCCGTAACCTGATAGATCACGCGGAAATAAAGCGCTGGGATGAACTACACACAAGAACACATTAAACGCAAGCATTCGTGAATATTCGAAGTCATTTATTTTTGGTTGGTTAATGCCCGTTAAAAGCGGTCACTTCAACCAGGATGCACGGAAGAGCAATAAAAACAAATCTGGTTGTAAACTGCTCGCGTGTTTGTCCACCACTGATTTGTTACATAATTTAAAGGTCCGGCTGTGTGACCCGTGAAGGGCGCGATCCAGCGGATGCTTGTAAGGAGCGCGCTGGGGTACGCCACCGACTTTGCATCCTAGCAGACGACGCGCGAGCCATTAAGAGAGACTAGGGCGCCTCGATGCCAGCGCCGCTTTACAGGGTGGGGACAGCCTTTGAACCGGCCCGCGCCGCCGCTCTGGCTTTTCGGCGCCATGTTGGTTCTTTCGCGCCGGCTGTGGAGCTGAACGGACGCGCGCTCCATTTGCTTTCTTTGTGGCGTCATGGTGCGAGAGCTCGTGTTTAATGTAGTCCCTTACGATGTTCGTGCTTGTTAACGAAACATAACGGGCTGCGTTGTCGCTCTGTGCACTGGATCGACCGCAAAAGAGCCGCGGGTATTTTGTTACCCCCGCGACGTTGAAAAAGGAAGAAAAGAGCAGCGCAAGTACAACATGAGAACTGGGTACCGACTGACACAACGAAGATATGCGAGTGAGGATCATGATTTTGTTAAGGATAATGTCCATTTGTAATCCTTTTCATTTTCACAGAGAAGTTGCTTGTATATGTTGGAGTGCCTTTTCTAGTGATCATAAGGCTGCAGTATGCTGTGATCGCCGTGCTTAACTTGTTGCAACGGCGTAGGTTTATTCTAGACGTTTGTAAATTGACATTTTTTGTAGCTAGAAGTATTGGGGCACTTGTACACTCGTTTCCTGGATACGCGATCGATGACAGTACCTAAGTGGTCGATTTTTTTTTCTCGGTGAAAATTAAACAAGCACAAAGCATCACTCAGTCGGAAGAGAGTGACGACAGACGCGACTTCATTCTCGACTTAGAGGAAGTTTCTTCTGTTGGGAAAGATGTGCTCGCCCACTTGGCAGGCTTTTTGTTAAAGCCGATTATCCGCACTGTGGAACACTGCTCTGTGTGCATGTACATGCTAGCGGCTGAAGAACCTGGACAGGAACACCACCTTGCTCAACTAAATGATAATGTCCAAGGCGGCAAATTTCAATTTATGCAAGCAGACAAATTCTGAACTGTCTGAGGAACACCATTGAAAGCACTGAAGGAAATTATTGGAAAGAATGTAACCTTGCCAGAAAACCCATGTTATCAGCACAAAGATGTGATTGGAAAACTTCTTGAGCGATTTGTGCACACATCTCCGCATCTATCTGCAATGGCTTAACACTCCTGAAAAGGCAGCTGAGTGTTATGCTAGCAAGACTGTAGCAGGTACGAGCGTGCAGTAGGACAACCACATTTTAACCAGATAACCTCGCTGAGAGCATATAAAGTGGATTAATTAGTACTTACTTTTGTAAATCAATTGTGTTTGTGTTGAAAACTGTTCTCAATGCATTTTGCTTCTTCAGCGGGCACCTGAACTGTTGCAGGCCTACTCACGCGACGTCTCCTAATTTTTCTCCCAGTTTCATAAATATGACGGGAGAACCCTAAGAAGCAAGATTACTATTAAAAGAGCTTCAAACTTGACATTTCATCAAGTGTACAATTCCAGTAATATTTGTGGGTCGTTTACCAGTGAAATGAGTAAATGAAAAAGGGGGTAACCTCGCAAACAAATCGTGCTACCTTCAGGTTGCGATACACGCGAAAAGTGTCGGACAACCTCTTTTGAAAGTAGCACTTTATGCAAGCGAACTGTTTATCAGATGGTAAAGCAAAAATCTGCATTTAAATCACGTCGGTATCGCCCTTAGCACGCCCGCCGCAATTTCTTTCTGCCCAATGGTTAATCTGTAGCCGCCACAGGCCCAGCGCATCCGTATTGGAAAGAACCAAGATGGCGTCGAAAAGTGTGGGTGTCCCCACCCTGAAAGCGGCGCTGGGAATCGAGGCACCCTAAGAGAGACGAGACTGCAGCGCCGTTAGTCCCCGTGACCACCGTTTCGACCACGCCGGAGACAGGGCGCGTATGGGAAGCTGCGAAACTGAAGTAGTCTAAGAACGTTGTCTAGGACGGCAGAGAATTAGGTGGTGCGATGAGATGGCGTCATCTGTCGCAATTAAGATCTCTAGCAGAGGCTTTCGTCGCGCTGGAAACATAAAATAGGCTGCTGATGATGATATTCGCATGCTTTAGTAGCGGTGCACAGGAGGAACACTAAGAGAAAGCTTCAATAAAATATTTACCTTTTTTTCTGAGGCGCAGGGGGTTGAGGAGTGCGTTCTCAGGACTTGGAAGCAAAGCAATGCTTGACAAGGATACTGGCAAGCACTGTCGGTAGACGTGGGATCGAATGACAGTCCCCAAGTACGTCCACTATTTATAGTCTAATCAAATTAGAATGCACTGCAGTCGGCGGTGCTGGCACAGATTAGACAATGTATTCCAGTATACGCATCGCTCATGAACAATCAGATTAGACAGGCATACTCGCTACTCAAGTGGCCTTCGGATACTCGTGTAGCGCATACAGGCGTAGACACCAGAAGGCACCTGCATTTAACACATAGACACGGCACGATGTATTCATATGCTTTCTATTGTCCGCGTCTGTATGACTTACACTAATAATTCAAGATGGCCTACCAACAAGCCCGCATTGTAACCCTGGTTGACCCCACTTGCGACAATGGTCCCGGAATTCCCGATACAGCAAGAGCGACTGGAGCGCGAGAGATAACATAGTAACACTGCCACTTCAGTGACAGATATCAGTGGAACCCCACGCGTAGTACAAACGCCCTCTTAGAAAGCTTCGTTTGGATAGAGCAAACACAACACCGAAGTCAAAACAGTATTGCCATGCGTGTTTCACTCTTGGATGAAGATCCTTTCCGCAGCTATCTCAGCTTTGGTGATTCATTATGAACTTTTTGCATGCCATCTATCTATAGACTTCGCGAAAAGCGCGATCCTCCATCTCAGTTAAGGCACAGGAAAACGAAACTGCTCTCTTTAAAGCATAAATGCACGCCTAGCTGCTGCTTTCACCATTATTCTGTTGTTTCGAGGCACTGCTGTTCGCGGCTATGACTGAATCAAGGAATTCGTGGCAGCGCCGACAACAACGCGAGGCTTTTTTTTTTAGCAGTGGCAGAACTAAATGGGCGAATAAAATTAAATCCGCATACGAAACAGTGGCTAACGCAGACAAAGTTGTGGACTAGGTGCTGCTGTTGCACGTATCAGTAGCATTACTAATATTTCTTTCTCTTGTGACTTTTCTACGACTATTACAATTGATAACACCACAAGCGCTCCAAGAAAAGAAAATATTTTTGTAGCTTCGTAGAAATTTTCGCTCAAGGACAGCGGTATATAGCTTCCGCATGTAAAGTTATTTGAAAACGTATCTGTTTAGCCTACGATTGTGACTTTTTTTATGTGAAGGCACGTTATAGCGGCACACATTTGGCTGTATACTTTCTGCAGACCAAAGACAATCAAGAAACTTTCGAAAAGACTGTGCGGTGTTTCCGAAAATTGTATTTATTGCGTATTAAAAAAGAGGAAGTGCGCTTTCACACATGAATAAAGCGTTCAGATGGAACATTTATTATCGCCAATTATTGAATGAAGAGTTAGGAAAGCTTAGCAAAGTTCATCCATGCAGGTTTCACCAAGCGAGACAAAAAATATTAACACCGACGCACTGAGAAATAATTTGCACCCTTAAAAGTGACCAAGGCTGTAAATTTTTTTACAGTGTCCACGTTGCTGTATACAGTGCACTGGAACAATGCTACTGAACACCTGCGGCGTAGAAAGGAAGAACGCTCGCACGCTCTAACCCCCAAGGGGGCGCTGCTTCCCCCCGCAGCGTCATATTGAATCGCGTGTGCGGTCATTTCCCATTCTTCGCTTTTTCGTGATTTCAGTTTTTATTGTTTCGCTCCGGCTCTAGTATTCAAATGCCGCGCTAATCGTATTCGGCCGCGTGACTGAATGGTTGCTCATGTCATTGGGCTGGGCTTGCCTCCGGACCTTCTGTACGCCTTTAAGCCATCAACTTATATGCACATAAGCAGTGTGAGAATTAAGCAGTGCACAGAACGCCAGCGAGAGACCTCCCGCGCAACTCCCTATTATGCGAGAACTTGATACTCTCGGCGGTGAACGGCAGAAAACAGCGCACGGAACAAATTAGCCCGTGATCCTCAGCTTACCGATCCCACTTGTCCTCGTTTTCACGGGACATGCCTGACTGTGCGACCTGATTCACACAATTTCAGTTAGCACATTCGAAGGGAGAGACCACAGTTCTCCTTTGTTGATGGGTTGCCAACTCTCGAGAAGACGAATTCGGGGCCGGGGAGGGGGGCGGATGATGACAATCGACCGACCCTCTCAATGCCAATAGCCGCCAGTCTGCACGTGCCACACATTTGAACACATTTTTCAAGCGCAGTTTGCATACGCTAGCCTGCGCCGGCGATGTAACGCTAAAGTTCCGGCTCCAGCAGCGGCTCGCCTGCGCCGGAGCGTGAGAGAGAGTCTTTGATTAGGGGGCCCCTACGCTTGCGTCCCCCTAATCTAAAACTCTCTATTAGGCATTGTGCAAGCTGCGTATAGGCGCGCTCACGTTACGTGCGCAGCCAATCAAAGCCGTTTCACTTCCGCCGCGAAGGGATAGTGCGGGAAAGGGTGTCGCACGCGCTGCGCCCTCTTCGTTTCTGTTCAGCCTTGGAAAACCGATGGGACGGCCGCGCATTATGCGTACCCCCCACTACAGGCAGCTCTCGCCGAGTGCCGACGGGAGATCGCCAGTGAAAGGGCGCCTCGTCGACGGTCGGATCCTACGGCGTGAGCTGCTGAAACTGCGGCACTCCGCCAACGCCGAGTAGATCACCTGACCTTTTCTTGGTCAGGGTCAAGTTACTCACACGAAACATGCCCGTAAAACACACGGTGCACCCTGGCCAAGTTTCGCTTACCCCCCTTTCCCGGTAGGGGAAGAGCCGACGATGTTGTTAGTCGTGCCGGGCCGCGTTTTACAAGCGAGTTGCAGTATACTCCCCTGATTACCGCCTTAACTACCGATGACGAGTTAACTCCTCAAGACAGAGGTTGGACTACCTTGTATTTTTACACATATATGAATAATTCACAATGTGTTTTGCTATCTTTTTAAACAAGGGCAGTAATAAGAATTGCTATATGTACATATACCCCATGCTTACGTCTCATCAAGAAGCGTATATAAACAACCTTCACTTCATGTTCCCTTCATTGCGAACAAGGCTCCCGTAGCGGGGCCGAAACCTCTTGTTTTTTTTTTTGTTTTTTGTTTTTGTTTTTAACGATTGGTCGGCGCTCGATATTTCCCGCGAGGTATTCATGGTTACATTTAATGTAACGAGCATACAAGAAGCGGGGAAGAAGAGGAGGACGAAGTGCTTCTAGGCCGGATTGCGTGGTCACCATCATCCATCTCCTATAAATAAATTCATTTCTGCACAACTATCCGTAACAGTTGTGGTGGAGGTGCTGGGTAATCGACACCCGAAGACGGAGGTTATACCGCAAGTTCTTCGTCGAAGCCGCCGCCTTGCTGGACTTCCACCGAACCCAGCGGAGTCGGAGATGTCCCGCAACGTGGAACAGCAACGGCCTGTCCCAGCCTCTGCCGGTTCTGTCCAGCAACTACTAGATGCACGTCCCTTCGCCGGAAAACCGGGCGAAGACGTCGATGAATGTCTCATCCATTACAAACGGGTGAGCGCCTACAACAAGTGGAATAGCACTTCTCAGCTTTCCAACGTTGTGTTCTTTCTGACGGATATCGCGTTGGTGTGGTTTGATAACAACGAGGAGACATTCACGACATGGGAAAGATTTGTTTCGCAAATCAAAGAGCGCTTCGGTGACTCCGTGACGAAAAAGAAAAGAGCAGAGCAGACGCTTTCACAACACGCGCAAGTGCCGGGAGAAACAGGCATGACCTACCTTGAGGAAGTGCTAAAACTCTGCAGGATGTTGGACTCTGACATGTCTGAGGAAGACAAAGTCGGGCGCATCCTAAAAGGAATCACCGAGGAAGTTTATAGCTTTCTGATCGCTAAAGACAACCTGGCCTCCGTTGCCGACGTCATCCGGCACTGCCGCACGTTCTAGCAGCTTAAGACGAGGCGCGTTACGCCGATGTTTGGCAGGTTAGCCAACGTTACGACCGCTGCAAGCATAGATAACGACCAGTCGCGTGATCTTTCTTCAACGATCCGTCAAATAGTTCGAGAAGAGCTCAGCCTGCATTCACAAGTGACTCACCGCGATACTTATCACCCATGCTCGTCACCAGCTGTTGAAACAACCGTTTCATCCTTCTCCGAGTATCCAGCGGATTATGGACTCCCGCCTCGACAGCCACCACTTGTCTACGAAAGCGTCGCTCCCTCTGACGCTCGATCACGATGGGCAGAGCCACGTTATTATCGCCAAGAGTCCGTGACTTATGATGCCGGGACCCGACCAGAGCAACGTCGACCCTACTACTAGGACCACAATTACGACCGATACAACTGATCCCAGCGAATACCGGAGGCGAGTTACCTAAAAGAGAACGAACTCGCTTCCGCCCATAGAGAGCAAGCATTGGTTTTGAGGAGTATACAGTGAACCGTGACCCTTCCCGTGTGCTACAGCTGCGGCTCCACGGGACACATATAGCTCGTTACTGTCGCCAACGCCGTCAGTCACGAAGGACACCGCCGATGTTCTCGCCACCTGGAACCCGTATATCGCATGACCCATGGACCAGTTCACTTCCCACGGACCGTTTCTCGCGAGAGATCAGACGCAGCGATTCGCCAGCGTCTGACCGCAGCCTGACACCACCAATTAACCATCCTCTACGTTCTCCGTCCCCTCGGCGCCGTGCATCTTCGCCTCGGCCGGGAAACCAGCATCCGCGGCCGATGGAGGTGAGGTAGCCGGACGGTCTTTGGATGAAATACCTCTGCCTGCTGTGATGATCAAAAACAAAGTGAATGTGCTATTTAACGGATTGCCTACATTGCTTTAGTTGATACTGGTGTGAATGTGTCTGTCATGAGCCCCGCTTTCAAGAAAGGCCTAGGCCACAAAGTTATGTTTTCATGGGACGATGCCGTTACCTTTCGTGGAGTGGGCGGCGAGTGGCTCCACCCCCTCGGTGTTTGCGCTGTAAGTGTTACGTTGGCTGGGAAAGTGTTTGTGTCGGAGTTTTTAGTCCTTGCCCGCTGTTCGCACGATTTAATTCTCGGCATAGATTTTCTTCAACACTGCGACGCTTCTGTGGACTGTGGAAATGGTGAAATACATGTGAACGAAGTGCTTTTACCCGCGCTTTCTGAATAAAGCTCGTGTGGCGAAGAAAGGGACACACTCAGTGTGCTTGATGAAGTGCTTGCTCCCTCATGGTGCCTAACGCCCGTTCGTGTTTGTGCGACTACTGTTGACGCTGCTTGCGTTGACCTCGTGATTAGGCCCCTCAGCATTAACTGTGCTAAAAAATGTATAATCGTGCCTTGTTCTGTCGTGTGCATGACGAGAGGAGTCGCAACGCTGTGGGTGCTGAATTGTTCCGCCACGCCAGTAGTCCTGCCTCGAGGCATGAAAATTGCCCTTTTCGATGAAGCTTCATGCAGCTCAATAGCAGTACTCACACTAGAGCCCACTCCTGCTTACTCTCCATGCGATTATAGCCCTTCTGAAGAGCTGATTCTCGGTATGATCAGCAAGGCTCTCTGTACATCTGAGCGTCAAGCACTGATACAAGTCTTGTCCCGACATGTTGCTGCATTCGATTTTACTCACGGAGATGCGCCACTTGATTTACCATCATCACGAGCTCGCCAGAGAATAGATACCGGCTGAGCACACCCCATTCGCCAGAAGCCCTACCGTGTGTACGACTGTGGGCAGAGATGTAAGGCTGTGAAAACTTTTCTCACAGTAGCACATTCTTGTGGACCACTTTGAGACTTGTTGCATATCGAGATGCTCTTTTATGCATTGCTGTCTTTTGTTTGTCAAACCAATCTGAGTACTAGTGCCCGTGATTGCCAAAATAAATTGGAGTTATAAAAGTGTACCACACTCATAAGTATTCTCCACACAAGAAATGCATGAACAAACGGGAAGAGCAAAGAACTTGTGCTACGTCCTGCATAGCAGCGGCTTAGTAGCTTACACAAGTTGACTACAAGCTTCTGCTGTCCTGTTATAAGCAATGCATTGGTCAAGTAGGGAAATGCTTAAAAGAATGCTTACAGGATTAGTAATGTATTACATGCAGAGAAGTTAAGGGACACCTCATATTTCATTAGAGACAATACGGGTGCATACTTAACTTTAAAGAGTGCACGGTGATTGGAAATAATCCTGTCAAGCTAACGTGCGCAATAATTGAGGCATCTTGGTTTGCACGGTGTGGCAAAAACTGTGCCATCAGTTTCAGAATAAGAATCAGTTTTGTTGTGATGATTAGGAAGATTACAGGATGAGTAAAATAATATTTAATGAGATCACAGGATCTTAATATACAATAGGGTTGGTTATAGGCGTCGACTACGAGGAGGGGGGGGGGGGGGGCTCCCGGCCTCCAGCCCCCTCCCCCCCCCCCCCGCCCGCGGCGATGTCATAGCCTACTCCCCCCCCCTTAAAGTGTCATTACCAGAGTTCTGTTACCCACACAATTTGAGGTTTCTTTTAAGTTGCCTGCACCTTTTCACTTAAAATTTTATTGCGGCTCAAAGCTTACTGCATCATTGATGGCGCGGATGTGCACGGCGTTTAACTCATACTGTCCCTATATTTCTGCAAATACTGAAAATACGAGGACAGGTGCATTAAAAGTATTAGTGGTAGACACTTCATCCGTATTTTTCCACTTTACCATTTCTTTTCACATTCCACTGTGAACACCATGCACCGACACAATATTTATATATATATATATATATATATATACAGGACAAAGTTTATTGTAGTTTTTAAAGAGAAGGAGATGGCCAAGTACGAATTATTTTTATTGGTATGGATAGCCTACGCCTAGAGAATGAATATGCTGCTCTATATTCACTTCGCTTCAAATTGCTTTGCATGCTTTTTGACCCTGAAAAAAAAACCTGCAGACTTCAGTGACCCCTCCCTGCGGCAGTCGTTTATCAACGGCATGTGAAATGTCGAAGGGTTTGGTAATATCAATGAATGATTCATCGGTTAATTATATCCCGCAAAGCGATTATTCTTCCTCGATGTCCACCTTTAATTTAATTGACTTAATAGATTGGACCTGCTCGACTAACTGGTATCAATAGTTTGTCAGGAGTGGCACGAAAATTTTTGAAATCGTACTAGATTGGAATGGCGGCACACGAGCAATGACTGTGCAGCTGTGGTAGAGCGACTTTTCACTGTTTCCGAGTCTCGAGTAATGCCGAGCCGCGCGCTTCCCCTCTCTTCCCCCACACCTCACACGCCCCCACACCGCCCGAAGCCGGAGGCTTGGAATGCCCTCGCAGTTCAAGGCATACTATATATAGCAACCCAATTGTTGACCGTCGTGCCATTCCGACTTCATTAATGATGTGGCACAGCATTTGCGCCAGTTGGGAGCACTTATTTTGAGAAAGCGATGGAGTTCATGTCAATTTCAGCAAATCCAATAGCGACCGAATACTTATTCTCGCATGCTGGTTGTGTGGCTGTCACTGTCAAGCAAACATTGATTCACTTCGTCAGGAGGCACTGGGTGATGCACATAAGTCAAGTCACGGCGTATAAGCACAACAATCTTGCTGTACTCTCCGTGGGTAGAGGACATAAAGCACTCATACCCGGACAGTCTGATGGGAGCTGACAAGTTCGGCTCACATATCACGATAATGGGGAATTGGTGCATAAAGACAAACTGTCTAAAGTCGGCCATGCGTGACTTAAGCCCTCTTGAGTTCCACTGAAAGACAAATGCATTCTTGACCTCCTCTTGAAACGACGCCATGGGTAGTAAGTGAAGGAAACACTAAAGGATGGTGGTAGAAGTCATAGTCATGAGCACGACTCATCAAAATGACAATGACTCAGTGAAAAAAGATTAACACTCAAAAACCACTGAAATTGGTTCGAACGTGTTGACTAAGGGAAGGAAACACTAATGGTTGATGGTAGAAGTCATAGACATGAGCATGATTCGGCAAAAAGGACAATGACTGCGAAAAAGATTAACATTCAAAAACCACTGATATGGGTTCTGACGTTGGTACTAAGTGAACGAAACACTAAAGGATGATGATAGAAGTCAGTCATGAGCATGACTTGGCAAAAATGACAATGACTCAGCAAAAAAGATTAACACTGAAAAACCACTGAAATTGGTTCGGGCGTGAAGAAAACACTAAAGAACAATCATGATAGAAACCATACTCATGAGCATGACTCAGCAAAAATGACAACGACTCGGGGAGAGAAGATTAACACTCAAAAACCACTGAAATGGGTTCGGATGTGGGTACAAAGTGAAGAAAACACTAAAGGATGATTGCAGAAGCCATATATTTATAGTCATAAAGATCACTCAGAAAAAATGACAGCGGCTCAGCTAAAGAACATTAGCCCTCAATAACCAATGGAATAGGTTCGGGTGTGGTACTAAGGGAAGGAAAAGGCAAAGGGTTGATGGTCGAAGTGATGGTCATGAGCATGACTAAGGCTTCCACCTTAAGTTCTCTTAGGCCTAGCCAAAGGGACTCCTGAGGACTCATGACATGACTGTCATGACATGGGTGTCACGTAGGCATATAATGAAACAGCCGCCTACGTATTGGTGCTCTCATGGTCGTTTCGTTAACTTGGTAGGCTCCCCGCACACTGCATCGCATAGCATCGATTCCCACAGGGCGTGGGATCTGCCGTTTTTTTTATAATGTACTCATTTCAAGCAGACGCCATTATATCGGGCAAACACCCGCAGGGGCGTCTGCGTGATCAGGCGTTTGGTGTGTTGCGACACCACGTACCCGAGCACATGAGGGTTGGACCCTCCCGCGTGTCGCCGTGCGTGGCTTAGCCGTGTCCGGGGAAAAGGGGATCCTGGGGGTTGAGCCGAAGCCGAGTGTCTGGACCATTACGGCCCCTCGGCAGAGGCAACACACCTATTTGGCCTCTGCTTCACGTAGACGGGCCCCCTGGGCTGACCCACCCAGGGGAAACCGGCTGGTCGCCTTTTCCTATCCCCCTCTCTGCCTTTTTTTTCTTTCCTATCTCTTTTCTTTACTGTCCAGTCTCCTCTTTTCTTCTGTTACTTCTACGTTTTCATAGGCGGCTCGGGTTAACCTTGTGTAAGTGCCCTCTCTTGGGTTTATATATAAGGTTATAGCGGCAATGTACGGCTGGCGCCTGTAGCCTTACACGTTAAGTGCTGCAGCGTCCCCTTGTTGGAATCCGTGGTGGGTGGCTGCCATTGCTGCCGAAGTACAGGATACTGCTATGGGAACACCCGCTTTTCCACGACTTCTTGATCGTCTCCCTCAGAAGAGGGGACGCACCGATGAGTTTTTGAACTTGTTCACCCGACCAAAAGACATTTTCCCACGGTTTCAAGTAGTGCATAGCAAAAGAACAGAAAAGCTGGCAAGAACCATATCTCCATTTGTAGTTGCGAAAAGCTTAACCAACACACTAGGTCCTGGCTACAAGGTCACAAAAATGCCAAGCGGAGACCTTCTGCTTGAGCTACGTGATAAAGACCAATAGAACAGACTCAGCAAGCTTGTTACTTTTGGTGATGTCCCAGTTACTGTTTCACCGCATCGTTCCATGAACACAGTACGGGGGGTAGACCTCATCGAACTATCTGAAACCGAATTGTTAGAAGGATGGAAGGAGCAGAACGTCACGAATGTGCAGCGCATTGTTATGAGGCGGGACAACGAAGACATTCCCACGAAACACCTGATACTCACCTTCGAATTGAGCATTTTGCCAGAAAGCATTGAAACAGGCTACACAAAGATAGCCGTAAGACCTTACATACCAAACCCTAGGAGTTGCTACCAATGCCAAAGATTCGGCCATGGCTCGCAGAGCTGCCGTGGTCGACTCACCTGTGCTAAGTGTGGAGTACAAGGTCATGCCTCAGACAATTGCGAGGCCACACCTCACTGCGTTAATTGCGATGGTGAGCATCCAGCGTACTCCCGGTCTTGTCCAAGTTGGAAAAAGAGAAGGAAATTATAACACTGAAAGTCCGTGAAAACATATCGTTCAGGGAAGCACGCAAAAGGTGCTCACCATTCCACACAACCACTTATGCTGGTGCGGCACGTCAAGGGGCAGCGTCGCAGCGGCTACTGCCACCTGCCCAGCCCACGCGCAGCGAGCTGTCGCTTGTGGCTCCTGCCCCCAGGGTGGAAGGAGCTAAGTCTACTCCACTCAACCAGCAAACAGGCCCGGTTACCATAGGGTTGCCGGCAACACAACAGTCCTCGGTGGCAGCCTGCGCTACGCGTAGCGAACCCGCAGGCCCGCCAGCAGTTCCCACGGTGGGTGCAATCAAGGCTGCCTCACCCTCCCCGGCCCCTGCTGGCGCTGGCAACAGCCGGCGCAGCTCAGGCCCAAAGGCAGCCCCATCAACCTCCGGGCAGGTGGGCGCAAATGTCTCGTCCTTCGCGGCGAGACTTTCTCGCGAAACTTCTCGCTCGCAAGAGCGTTTGTCCGGCGCCTCACAAGAGGCAATGGACACCACACCCATCCCGACGGTGCACCAAGCGCCTAAGGAGCGGCGAGGTTCCCTCGACCGCTTCAGAAAGGACAAATCCCGCGTTACAGGGCCTGGAAAGGGCTCTGTAATCTTAAGGAACACTTCCCTTTTTTTTATTACACACAGCACCTATCTGATTTCAGTATGGATACACAAATCATGCAATGGAACATCAGAGGCCTTCTTAGGGAACCTCGATGATGTGCAAGAACTTCTCCACGAACACAATCCAAAAGTGCTGTGTGTACAGGAAACTCATTTAAAATCGACACATACAAACTATCTCCGACAATATGTTACGTTTCGTAAAGATCGTGATGATGCGAGAGCATCATCAGGCGGTGTTCCCATTATAATTCATAAAAGTATAGCATGTCACTGTTTGCAGCTACAAACGCCCCTCGAAGCAGTGGCAGTTCGACTTGTTCTCCTAAACAGACTGATCACCATTTGCTCGCTTTACATACCCCACAATTAACCAAATAAACAAATA